>NW_024884755.1:9984756-10090603 GCF_019232065.1 Centrocercus urophasianus
GAATCACAGAATCACAGAATCACAGAATCACAGAATCACAGAATCACCTGGGTTGGAAGGGACCTCAAGGATCATGTAGTTCCAACCCCCCTGCCTAGCAGGGCCACCAAACATACACATTTAGATCAGGAATATTCAGTTTTACATGGCTTCTGTGAGAGATACTGAACCAGAGATGCTGCCAGAACTGCTGTCTTCAGTTTACCCTGTTCTGCAGTTCTGTGGTTCTAATCAGTACTCATCATCAGCAGGACGTTTCCTGCATTCTCTCTCTAGTTAGTCTAGTTAGGACTATAAAAAGTAACCAATTTGATATTCTTGTAAGCAGCAAGAATACACATGAAGCATCTTGTTGACACATGAAATGACCTTCATAAAATGGGTTGATGCATTTTCTGCACCATACCCTGCAGTCAGACCAAGACAATCAGTGAAATCATACCCGATAATCCTGAGTAAGAAAGCTTGACAGACAAATGGCACAACACATATCTAAGTATCTTGTGACTGCTATTTGGCTAAGAGCTAGGAGTGAGAAAGTTGTGCTGGACAGAATGCAGCTCTGCTTGGAGACTGACAGATGTTTCACCATGTGAGAGAAGTAGCTTGGCAGAGGAGGACTCACCACACAGAGAAGGGATCCACAGACTGCATTTTGAAAAGCACCATTTTCAGCAGCTCCAAGAAATCACTTAGAAGACAACAATAAACTACATTTGCTTGTTTTCTTACACATCCCACAAGCTGTATATGTAAGAATACCAAGGTAGAAAAAGCTTTTACGTTGATTGTTTTTTCCATTTTGTATTTGACAGTTGGAGTTTTAAAACAGAATTCTGAGTAAATTAAAGCAATAACAAAATTACACAGGGCAGCTGTTTCAGCTATTTCCACAGAGCAGTGCTCTTCAGAAGAGCTAATGAATCTAATGGAATCTAGCAGACACCGCCAAAGCAGCAATAAGTGATTTAAAATGTAGAGGAAAGTCTCATATAAACAGCCTCACCAAATACCAAATGAAGTAACACAAAACTCTCGGGGCTTCTCGCTTTTAACAAAAAAATCAAATAGATCTCTGTTCATTTATTACAGTAGTGCCCACAAGCTCTCTACAGCACAGAACCTGTCAGAATTTCTATTATACCACTCATTATTAAAGTGTTTGTAACTTACCTAATTACAAATGTGCTCGAGGCTGTAGCTTGCTTTCACTTACTGCCTACTTAATCCCCATTTCCCACATCATCCAAATTTTGAAGTGATTTTTTTGTTTATTTTTTGCAAAGGAATGAATATAAGATATTTGTACATCTACTGAACTTCTACTAGGCTCTTCTGTTTTGCTTTAAAATGCTGCTTACAAAAACTGACACGAGGGAAGTACTACACTGTAAATCTTTCAGATGTGACAAATTGGTTTTCTTTGTCGGGGGAGGGAAGTAATGATCCTCATCCAAACGGATTTCAGTTTGCAAATTGGGGAATAAGCTTTTGGTGTGCTCTGGTTTCCTTAAGGGGGGTGAATGAATGGTTTATAGCACATTGTATGGTTTTTTTTTGTTTGTTTGTTTGTTTTTGCAGGGCCAATGGGGTGCAGGGACCTTTCTGTCTGGGTCAATTTGAGGAGACCATATTCCTACATATTTGAGAAAAGTCACTGGCAGTACCAATGCAAATCAGAACCTGAACACTGCTTAATTTTACAGTGAATTAGGTCCCCTCAGACTCTGATTGAGGCTCTTGAGATTCCTAAATGCATTTACAGTTCTTCCCAGAGACCTTCAATATACTGCATTCACTGGATATAGACATGTGGCTTCTTACTGGCTTCAGAGGCTGCCAAAGCACTTGGAATTACACTCAGGAGAACAATTCATTCTCCTTCTCAAAGGAGGCCAAATCTCACTGTGCTGGTGGGATGCCATTCATGCCAATCAATATTGAATTTAGATCTCTAAAATAAAAGGTCAGATTAAAATCCTATCTCATCAATACCCAAAGATCTTCCTTAGAATTAAATGGAAATTTAATAACAGCCATTTTTAATGACAGTAAAATCCTTACTTCAATGGGAACAGAGTACTACACCCTTCACAAGTCATCCTTTACTACTGGTAATATCCCCAATCTGCTGGACTAGGAGTCCAAGAAGTGCAGGCTCCTTCACAAAAGAGATTTGTTACCTTTACTCATTTTCATGTCACATAAACCAGTCATTTTCCTGTCGGTCAAGATTTTCCTTTCTGATTTGTATTAGAAGATACAAAGAAAGAAACAACATCATTTTCTCTGTCATTCACGTACCTTTGAAGAACCTTTTAAGTGAGATATTTCGTGCCATATATAGGAGAGTCCAATGATGAAACTGAAAGGGAGTTTTTCCTTTTTAACTTATATTTTTATGCAGCTGGATTTAACTCATAGTATCTACATTTCATAGACAAAATTTATAGTATTTAATTTAGACTGTTCAAGAACAAAGTAACTGGATCTGAGTACACACTATGCTTGCATGCACTGCACTTTTATTACTTTTTTTCATCAGTAAGTCTCATCGTTGTATTTTTTACAAATGAGTTTCATTCATCTTTCAAAGTAAAGCTGCTAACAAATTAGTTTCATTTGTTTTTCAAAGTAAGGCTACTATTGTGCTCAGTTTTAGACATAAAACTGACTAGTTCTGCAAGCTAACACACACAGAACCAAAACATAAAACAATCTCATTAATGTTTAAGTTCAGACAATATCCATGAATAAAAAAATGGCAGATGTGTTGCCCCGTTGATTTTTGAATCATACTGACAACATTAACTATAATAAAATAATCTTAGCACACCCTACAAGTTATGGCCCTGACAAACACCTGTAAAAGATAAAAATAGTTACCATATAAATTAAGAAAATTATGTATGTAAAATTGTAAGCAAGCTATAAAACTTTATTTAATACCTAAATAGCTATAACCTGCAATATCTTAATCAGATGTCAATTACTTGCAAAAATAGCAATTTTTATCATGTGAATTGAAACGAAACTTGCTGTAATGATTTCTTAATCCTAGTTTTCAAGCTCCTTAATTATCTTGCCCATAGAAAGACCATAGCCATGATTCAAGTGGTTTGACTAAATTAATCTCTCAAATGGGGATGCAGAAAGAATAATCAATATTCAGTTCATAAAAAGTAAATACTTTTACAAAAAAGATAATCTGATGCAGCATCTGAGTTCCATTTTGCTTGAGAGGCAGGAAGTGAGTGAACACTGCATGTTAATACTCAATGTATTCACAGCATATAGCTCTGATTTCAGTGCTGCAGATAAGTGATGTTTTGGCTGTTTCTGACACTATAAAATTGCTTGCACATTTTAGCTACCAAACTCTTACATGGTTTGATAAAATCTGATAAAAAAAAAAAAACTTCAAAAAAATATACTTTTCAAGAGGTTAACTGAACAGAAAAGTATATTTTAGAACGTACCAGGTTATCTACAGTTTTAAGAATTAAAATTTGTTTTAAATTACTTTGACGTCTCTATTATGCTTTATATTCAGTAATCAGTATTAGCACAAATGCCACATACAATGGTTGATAACGATTTAAATAAATATAATATGAAACTTAAAAATAATCTAGTTTTTATACATTGTTATGAACTCACAGTTTTTCCAATTCCATTTATTTATTTTTTTAAATCCAAGTCAGAGGTTTGTGGTGATACTTTGAATTCCCACATTTGAAATGATGTTCTTTGCTTCACTCTCTATCTAGGTTTTATTTCATGCTAAGCATATACCTTGTACTGAATTTCTGCACCTATACGAAGTGGAGTTTATTCTTGGCCTGCACAAGACTGGACACACTGACAGCACAGGCTTTTACTTGCGCCATCTAGTGAAAGTTGGCTCCAAAAGGGGCTACACAAGAACCACAGATCAATGAATAACTGAGTCAGTCCTGTCTCTCTGTTTCTTTGCTCTCCCCAGTTACTGCCCCCAATTCCAGGAATTGATGTATCAAACAATCTATTTTTTTTTTTTTTTTTTCTTTTTACATTTCTAGACAAAACTCATATTCTTAGCAAACCCTCTTGAGGCCACTTCATTAGTGATGCTGAACAGACTGGCCTCGACAAAACCCAGGACAAACGTGCTAAACAAATGTTTTGTCTTTCATGGCTGAAAGGTCAAAATGTCTCACTGCATCTCCCTGCAATGCTCCTGCACTTAATATTCAGGGACTGAGTTCAGCACAAACGCAATGCCAATGACCTCAACAGACAAACACTGCCAGTTGCTCGGCTCATTGAAGCTATGCATCCTCTTCCTTCTCCCAATTAATTTGCCTCTATAGAAGTCCAAATCTTTTTTGCTTTAAGGTCTGATGAAAACTTAATAGGCTCCCTATTAACTTCAATGGGCTTTAGATGTGGCTTTTAATGAGAAGGGCCCTGTAAAATTTGCACAACGGACAGCTTCCTGCTTATCAAGTACATTATCTTAGTAACTAACCAGTGAAGTATAAAATGTTAACAATTGGTTAAAAATGATATAAGCCCTTGTAAGAAGCAACACTTACAAAGCAAGCTGATTAATAAACTGGCAGTGCCCTTCCACTGGGTAGTTAGCCATCCTCCAGTATTATGAACAATTAGGGAACCAAGCACTGGGATCATCCTGAAATCACAGTCAGTGATGGTGTTACGATATGAAGATGGACATACAATGATATTTCTAAAGCAGCATTGATTAAAAAAAAAAAAAAAAAAAAAAATCTAGAAAAGTTTTCCATCTCATAAAGACTAGAAGATGTTGTCAAAAGTGAGCAATTTCCAAAAAAAAAATACCAACAATGCACTCCCGTGGCTGTTGTGGAAACAACTCAACCTGAGAACACCAAATTTTTTCCTATTAAAATGGACAAAATACAAATGAGTGAGCATTGAGCTCACTTAAAAATACAACTCTAATTAGTTAAGGCTGGATTTTCTATTGCACACCAGCTATAACGAAATCAAATTCTTAGTTCAGAAGTGAACAAATGGTACACAAAGGATCAGCAACTTCACGGTTACTGATTAATACTGGGATATTTAATTAATACACTGGATACTCTCCTGTCCAGTGGACCATGCTTAATGATGACATGGCTTTCTGAAAGAATGGTAAATCGGCAAGTAATAGGATTTTCCCTTTTTTTTTTTTTTTTTTTAATTTCTTTTTCTTGCAAGAGTTGTACAGTTTCACCAAGATCTCAGTGATCAGAAAAGCAGAGAATTTAAACTAGTTGTGATAGCCTTAAGCCACTGCTTTAACAACTGCCATTATCCACAGATAATGTTCCTGAATCAGGTGTATCCAACTCTTACAGATAGAAAAAACAGTTTTGCTTTGTTATTTTTTTTTCCCCCCCCAGGAAAATTATCAAAATCCCTCCCCGTTTCCCCGCCGACCATTTGGCCAGTGACCCATAAGAAAGAGGTTGTTATTCTAAAGAGCAGATACAACTTTAAAAATTGAATCAGTCTTGAATAATAATTTGGTTTTACACCTTCAGTATTTCTTCCTTTGAAATTTAAACTCCTTAAAAAGAAAGAAAAAACACCCAATTCATTCTACCTGTAAATGCTGGTATTTTCACCTGAAGTGGTGTAGTCGCAAGGAGTATCTAATCTGCTCACAGACATTTTGTTTAAAAATACATAAACGATGCACTGCCTTAAAGGTTTCAAGGATGTCAGTTTAACTAAGGATACAAGTAAATTCCAAAATACTTAAAATGTGAAGACTTCTGAAAAACTGTAAGATTTACATTAATTCACAAGATGCTCTCTCCTACCTGACATATTTCCCTCCTTTCACTGTTTAAATTCTGATTTTTCTTTTTACCTTATTTTTAAAACTGCCTATTTTCTTTCTAAAGAATATGAAAAATTACTACTAGAATTCAGTCAACAGCAAAATGACATTTAACAATCTGTCTTAGAAGGAAACTAGAACTTATCCTCACACAGCCTAGCACAGGCATAATGAAATAAGTTGTCAAACTTCATTTTAGATTTTATATTCATGGAAAGACTAAAGGCCATCCCCAACTATGGTTTGCTTACATGGGAAATCTCTCATTCTGACTTTGTGACTGTATTTCAAATACTCTTTATCCTAGAAAATCTACTTTACACACATGAACAGAATCTGCCCTATTGTGATGAAAGTAGATGATGGACTGAAAGTTACATTTACAGAACTGTAAGACAGACCTCTTTCTGGTTCACTGAAGCTCTACAGTGAATTAGGTGCCTAAACAACAGTACGAGTACAGAACATTAGATATCTAGATCACACAATGGCTTTAATGTATCTATGCAATACATTTTGAAAAGCATTCATGTGAAGGAAATAAACCAAATGTGACTGTAAGACTATTTGCTATCTTAAGCCAAGATTACCAGAGGGGAGAAATTTGTGAAAACCAATGTGTAGAGCTGAATATTAAATGTGCAGTGTGTGTGTGTGGTTTTTTGGGGGGTGAAGGGGGAAAAAAAGAAAGAGAGTTGATCATATAAAGAATGACTAAAAATGAAGGATATGATGGAGAGGTTTAATTCTTGCAGACTCCAAATCTTATTTACCTGTTATTTACCAGGTCCTGGAAAAAGGTTTTCACACACAAATTCCCATTGCTCTTAGTAGATATAAAGTTAAAGACTTTATAGAAATGAAAGTATTTATTTATTTACAGCACAAATCCAAGTGAGAAAAGGCAATCTGCAAACTAAGGACTGAACATTCGAAGACAAGCTTGTACTAAAAGCATTCCTAAAAATAACAAAGCATTTATAAGTATGAATATCTACTATAGCAACTGCTTTTCTATTAATTATATGCTGATCCAGTACTCTCCTGTGTTTAGTTTATTTATTGCAATTCTTTTGCGTTTGCCCTCATTTATTATACTAAGCATCATATGTATGCAGTGGGATATTTAATTGCTTCTGCCCAAAAGCAATCATTACATAAAGACACCCTTAGGGTACTGAAATATCTACAGCATCTCCTTAAATATACAGGAGATGCAAACAGACAGTAACTATCTCTTGTAAAACTGGATATTGTTTCTGTCCAAGAAGGAAACAAATTTGGCCTCTGGGATATCAATATTAATCAAGGGCCAATGGCAGACAGTTTAGATAGGATAAGATAAGGTAGAGAAACTGAGAGAGAAAAAATAACAAAACAGATTATCTAACTTTCCTATCAGAAGGTGACAGGCATCAAGAGGGCAACTGAGACAACATTACAGTTTCAAAACCAACATTTGTTGCTTGCCCACTCAGATGTTGAAAAGTGGATTCAAAAGGTGCGGTTTTATTATGAATAAAATGAGTAATAATGGTGAATACAGTTCCGTGGCCTTCCTTTCCACCTTTGCTCCTCCAGAGACATATCAAATTTATACACTGTTCCAGGACACATCTTATCTGTTGGGATTTGTATAAATCAATGGCTCTGCACAGTAAGCTTTGTATGAACAAAACATTGGCAAAAATACATATTCCTGGAAGTCATGTGCTAGTGACATTATGTAAAATGAAAAATCTTATGAGCTAGTTACATTTTTCTAGTTCAAAGAGAACTTTAATGGAAGCAGGGTTCTACAGGATAAATTGCTGGATCTAGTCTTTGTTCTCATCTGTCCCCACAAATATGCTGCAAATCTAGAAGTATATGTTTGTTACACAAATTGGAATCATAAAATCATATAATTATAGATTATTACTTGTTATAAAATGAAAATTTAAAATGACATTACATATTATTCTTCTCAAAATTTTACTTATTTAATTTGAAAATTAACATGTATTTTTATTTACTCACGCTGACACATAATATGCAAATATTTTCAAGAATGCTACCCTACTCTTTGCCCTTTATGAGTTATATTTCTCAGTAATGTGTAAATGAGACACAATACATTAAAATATTTTGTATGCACAACAACTACATTCTTCAAGACCAGACACAAGAACAAGAAATCACAGCAAAGATCTCTCCCTAAACATAACTGCATTCAGGACATATTGAGGAAAATGGGGAATCTTTGAAACAGGCTGAATGAGTGAAGACAAAATTGAGAAATACAAAGATCTGTTTTTATATTTTGCACTGAGGCAGCACTGAGCCTGATGATGGGGGCAAAAAGTAGCTAAATAATGTCAGGATACACATATTAAATCAAAGATCTCACAGAAAACCCAAATGCAACAGCCTGTTTACATGGAATATGTCAAAACAAAATACTATCCAGTTAGAATTAACAGCTACCAAATTCATTCAAATTTAGATTACAATTAGACAAGCAAAAAAGTACATGATGGAAGATGAAAACCAAGAGGAAAATGCATATCATCAGATATAAAAAAAAAAAACAAACTACATATGAAAGATTAATTAAGGCCTTAATGTCAATTTGGGATTTATGAACTGAATACATAAAGTTGGTTATTAGTACCACACTATTGGTGTTACATATGTCTATGTCCTCTAGATCAAAACAACCTTCACCATGTTCACCAGTACAGCTGTGCAAATGTAAAGGCAGAAGGAATTTGGTCTATGAATAAGATAAACAATTGACCTTGGAGTCCTAACAGCAATCACTGAGAGAGGGACACAGTGCCAATAATTCATTTATAGATGAAGGTCCTTTGCAAGTACATAGCATTCTATTTCCAGATGTCTAAAATCTCCTTTTCATTTTTGAAGGAATGTTTGTCCACCTGAATCATATGCATTGTTTTATATTTGTTTTTATATAAAGCCACTAAGATGATGGATATAGATAGAGAAAAACAAAAATTAAGCGTGTTTTAATGTTGAAAATTATGTGATAAGTTTTCTGGTGGCTTTTGTTGTCTGTATTTCATGCAGTATCCTTCAAACATTAATTTAAGCAGATTCAAAATCCAGAGCTTATCTATCAATAATTTTGTGGAATGGGCAATTACTAATATGTGCACAGAACTATTTTATTTTATGAAAATGTCCTTTTAAAATTACTCTGTCTGCAGTCCTGATGTACAAATTAAGCATCTAATTTATCTTGCCCCGTCTTTTAGGATTACTTTATCAGTCCTTGGCAGCCAGATAGTGGAAGTTAAATGTAAAGCAGCAATCTCTCTTAAAACCTCTGAAACTAGGCACAGGAACCAAGCAGAAGATTAGAGGTCACCAGCTTCAGTGTGGTGAGAAAAATGAGAATGTTCCCAGTATGAAACTATCTCAACTTATGCAACACCTAGGAATTGTTTCTATCTCCTGGGATCAGTGAATTTTCCTGTAAGATGGATTACACAATATCCTGTTCCACTATGTCTATAACAGACTAGAATGAGGTCTCTGTCTACATTTGTCTGCACTAGAGACGCAGGAAGATAACACTGGAATACTCCACATCACCCTTTGCTCTGAGAAGACTGCCAGAACTTAAAAGGAAAATTAAAAGCAAGCTAAGCTTCTCTAGCTTATAGCTTTTCAAGCTACAACAGGTTAACAAGACTGCTATCCATGGAGGTTTGGTATAGAAATCTTTGAAGGATACTCCAAAATGATCGCCTCCTATTTAAATATGTTGGCCCACTATGTCAGAAGTGGATGTTGGTGGGATGGCAGTAGAAGAAGAACCTTCCCATCAATATTCCATTACATCTTGCTGCCAGAGGGGGGTGTGACAAAATCAGTCTGCCGTAAAAGGTGTGGAAAGTGTGGAATCAAATTCCTCTTTGTGGAAAAAATGGTACCTACTGACATTCCTGCATATTTGCTGAACATGCATGGAGACCAAAGAGTGGATGTGAGCACTGTGAGGCAGTGGGTGGTGTGTTTCAGCACCTCTGTTGGTGCAGACTGTTATGAGTGCAGCATGCAGGCTCTTGTTCATTGCTGGTGAAAATGCAGAGCTAATGGTGGTTACTGAGTTGAAAAATGGTATTTTGTAGCAGAGAACTTGCTCTATCAGTTTTACTGTGTTCTTTGTTGCAATTTCAATGGAAATAAGAAGCTTTGCTTTCAGAGCAACTTACATAAATAAAAAGTAAACAACAATATTTTATATTACTCCCCACAATACCACATCACCTCTCGAAAACTACTTATGAATGTAATTCCAACATGTGGAATTGCACAAGATAATAACTTGCTTAGCTATTAAAACCTGATAAAATATAAAATAGCTATAATAATTCCTCAAGAATGTTTAATATCTTGCATATCTCATTACTGCTATCTAAATTCTTGGTATTTTATGGCTGTGCATTGATTGAAATGTTCTGCATACAGCTCCTCATGCTGTTTAATTGCATTTAGTTTAGAGATAAAAGTTCAATAAACAATTTCTTGGGAATACTTTGAGCAACGTTAGTACTGACCTGGTACACAGATCAGAATGAGAGTAATCTGAAAATTTAAAATGTTTGAAGATTGTGCTGTCAGATTTTTCTACCAGAATATTCACTGTTTGCTGATTTATTTTTTAATTTATGCCATAGTTTCCACAGTGTTTCCGCTTGTGTGTTTTGTGTTTTTTTTTTTTGTTTTGTTCTCTTAGGGTAAGATTTTAAACAAAGAACACTGTCATTTTGTTTCCTAACCAAAATATATGAAAGTAGTACTCAGTAGTACTATCTGAGAAGAACTGAGAAGCTGGCACTGAGGAAAGTTGGCACTGTGCCCTCTTCAAAAACTGGTCATTAATTCAGAAGGCCAAACAAAATTTTTTTTGATTCTCAGCTTTCTTATTTAATCTCTCAGTACATTTGATTTTTATGGTTCCCACATTAAAGCCTCTTTATAGAGAACTATGTTTCCAAGGACTTAAAAGCATAACCTTTAGAATCTCAAACTTTCAGTGACAATATCACAGTCTGAACAGAATAAATCAGTCATATCATTACCTCCCTTAACTTCATTTGAGATACAAGCCTAATTAAGTGATGTTTAGCTTTGAATTAATTAGCCTACCTTGCTGTCTGAGGGGCATTACTAATTTATTCCTCATTCTTCAGTTCTGGCTACTTTACCTAGCAATATCTTTTTGAAAGAAACAAAAGAAGCACTGACTAAAGCTGCAGCATTTTCCATGCAACAGGAAGAAAACTGCATATACTGAAATAAAAGTCCTGAGTCAAAAAGCAATGCAAACAATTCTGTCACCACTCCACTAGAAAGTAAAGATAACTTCACAATGTGTGGTGGATAATAAATCCAGTCATGCATAATGTCAGCCACAGGGAAAAGCTGACACACTCTATAGTAGGTCAGGAAAAGTTCATACAGAATTCAGTTGGAATTCTCCTAGCTACTAGTGGTATGGATATTTCACTATGAGTGACCATAACATGAAGTTAAACAAGGTTATCTTAAAAATTTAGCATCACTTCACATCTTTATGACTATGTAGGTGAGTCACGTATAAAGCTGGATAAAAAACAATGTATTTTAGAGCTAAAAAAGTAGTAAATGTAAAACTAAACCCCTTTGAAATGAAATGATTGTACATCATATACATCACAGATGAAAACAAAAGATCAAGATGATAGGCTAAGTTATAGACAATATAATCAAAAGTTATGATAGCTAGACTTATTTTAAACCCCATACTTGTGTGCATCTAAAAAATACAAAAAAATCAATTTCTATTGTTTGTTTTATGTTGCTTTCTAAATGTTTTACTGAAAGGCTTCAAGCTGAGAGCTCAAGAGAACTGCAGATTCAGTAACTCCTAAGACCATGGGCAGACTAATTTTTAAATATGCATTTCAATAAACTCAAGGTTCAGCTGATCTGCAAGCTTATTGAAGCTTTGTATAAAAATAGGTTGATGTCTTGTGAAAGCACATTGATTCTTGATCCCCTTCCTGTTCTGAAACCAGAAGCACTCTATTTGAAAACATTTTTACACCGATTTCCTCGCTCTCATGTCTGTCTTCTGCACATCAAGCAGCATGTCAAAACTGCTTATTATCTCATCCTTTCATTAGATATAGCGAGTGCTATGTTTTCATTACGTAGGAGGAATCTTTTTTTTCTGTTTTACATATTGCAGTACATTTGTGATAAAAAAAAAAAAAAAGGAAAGAGAAAATAACAACAAGTGAGACTTACAACAGTCCTTAGATCCTGATGTAACACACTGTCTTGATGAAAATATTAAAAAGGTGGGCCTTTGAGACAAATATGCCTTAAAGCTGTTTTAAGCTCACCAGAAGGCCAAAACAATAAAAGCTGAATTGCCAACTTGATAGTAGTCAATCCCTAAACCTTAAGACAGATCTAAATAGCACATACTGTTTGTAGTCTACCAGTGAGAAGTCAGTAATAATAATCCATTTACTAACAACATTTAACATATAAACACTGCACCTCAGTGACAACATATACTAGAAAGCATTAATCAACAGATGCAGAAGTCTTCTGAATTAAAGAATCAACATTGAATATGGAAATACTCCTATTGGGAAATGAGCTACAGACTGAACTAAACAAGTATGGAGAGATGCTTTTAATCAAAGTAAAGACTACGCAAGATTGTTCTAGACTTAATGAACTGTTCCGTCCACTCCCATTTTACAGATTAATCAATTCACTTTTTATTCAGATGGTGCTTCAACCAAGCTCTTTGTCTATGAGAGACATGAAGAGACATGACTAAGTATAAGCATACCAATACATCTGTTAAATATTCATGACATCAGGTCACGTTATCTCATTTCTTCTCCTGACATGCTTTGAAAGAGCTAAGGGAAAAAACTCTAAAAGCCAGCATTAAGTGAGAAATATGGCTGTGGCAAAAAGGAGTGATGAGAACTATACTCTTTGGTTTCTTTTGGCATACTCTGCATGGTTTCATTCTCCATTCTGGGCACTATCATTAAGGTTCTTGTCTAAGAAGACTGTAATTACACTGAGAGGTTCTACCTGTTATTCTGACCTTGCACTCCCAGCAGTCAGAAATGAAAGCCGATGAAAGTGATCTCTGATTTCCAGCTCATGTTTTTAGTCTTGTTTTCTGTGCTCTTCATGAATTTATATTGCTGAGATTTTAAATGTCCAGTCTCATTATTAATAAGTCTCCACCACACTGTGTCTGCAACTGCTTTCACTTTCCAAAAGAGCCTTAGGTCCTCTAGCCCCTGACAGTACAGCATGTGGATTTCTTTTCTCTCTTTTGCCTGGTTAAGACATTATTGATTGCAACTTGCACTTTGAAGCAGATAGCTTTCCATTGCCCACATTTGCATTCTTTTTTTATTACAGCCTCTCTTCTCTCTCTACTGATACTCTTGACATTTAAAACACGAGTACTGGCATGAAATTTAACATTTGTTGCTGGACACTACCTCAGTGATATATTTTCACATCACCTTAATTAAGTCATTGAAGTCCAGAATTATTTCAACTAATGGATAGAAACGACCACAGAAAAAAATCCTGCAAGCCTTTTTGTTTGATAGTGTTTAGTCAGTATTTAAGATACTGACACATTGTTAGTATTTGGTCAGTACTTCCTCCCAGAATTTATTCATGTGCTTCATCTCTGGTTTTCAGGATCATATGCTTATTAACCATTGTTGACTTTTGGGGGTATTCTTCCAAATTTGACATGAGCTTGAAGATAAGGTCATTCACATTTTCCTCGTCTTAGAGTTTACCAGAACTCCCCTTCTGGCATTTCCAGCCTGCATGATTAAAGCTCCTGAGTTGAACCACTCATATCTACCAGCTCACAAACAAATTAACTGACATCTCTTTAGGTCATTGATTTTGATATTTATGTCATTATATAAGTTGTACAAGGCAACTGAGAAACTCAAAGCAAAACAATAGCAACAAAGCAAATGTAATAAGGAAACCGTGCACTATTTTCTGCAATTTTTTTTCAAAATTGGTGATTTGCTACCTGGGACACTCCTCCAGGAACCCTATGGCAAAGTTCAGGCTCAACAGAAACACAAATTTAAGAAGGCAAATTACTAGAATTTGTACAGAGTATCTATATACAAACTTTGCTGCTGAAAAGAAAAATTGGAAGGTAGATTGGGGAATCCTAGAGATGGAGATCTTGGCTCCTCCCTGAACACAAGTTCAGAAATCTTCTGTTCCATCCAGAATTTATCTACCTTTAAGATTCATCCTTTATTACAAGCTGTCTAAAATAGCCTCATTTCATTTAAAGTAAGGTGATGAGCTAGTTTCAAATTTAAGGGTCTATTAATCTATCAGTTAAAGAACAACCAAAGATATCACTACAGTTTTTTTTTTGGGTTTTTTTTTTTTTTTTTTTTTTTTTTTTTGAGCTTAAAACTATAGTGTTCATATCTTACAGTTTAACTGTCTGCAGTTACATGGGAAGCAGTTAGTGCAATCAATTCCTTTAAAACAGAATTTCAATGATGCTTTATTACTTTCAGCAGACACACTGAATTTATTAAACTCACGCTACATAGATAGTTTCTGAATACTAGTATCTATGTACTTCAAGGACAAAAGTTTGTTAGGAATAAACTCTAAAACAACACAAACACATAGCAAAAGGCCTTATACTAATCTAGACAGGACTTACTTTTGATTTTTCCCCATTATACAGCAAGAGCAAGCTGCAAGAATACCTCATGGCAAAGAAGCCACGTGCTTTTCCAACTTTTGGCCAATGCATAACAGATTTGAACTTATGTTACCTCAAGATTCTACAAGAAAGCAACAAAAAGAAAAAAAAAAAAAATAATCTTCATTTATAAGTTTCCAGAGAATTCAGAACATGCTTCATTTTCATTTCTCTATGATTATTTAAGAACTGCGGGAAGACAACTCTAGTATAGGTAACACTCCACAATTAAATAAGTGGCAACAGGTGAAGACCAATTGAACGAGAGATACATGATAACATACCGACAAATTAAAATGCTCAGAACCACTGTAACGCTTTGATCTCAGGAGAAAAGAACAAGCTAATTGTGTATACAAAGTGGCATTATTGTGTCAGTCCAAGAGGGACTGAATGACTGTGCATGATATGCCAAAGCTACACAGGCATCGATCAATCAGCTATGCTTCAGTATGCTTACGCACAGTCTGGCGTGCAAAGCAGCTCATTTAAGTCAACTGCAATTTATGTCAGCTGAAGAAAGACTAAATTTTAAAATCAGTCTAAAACAATGCTTTCATTTTTTTTTTCCCCCCAACATTTGATCTTCCACAATTAAGTAGTATCTTGTAACCTTATTTAAGCAGGTAGATCTTTGATATAACATAGTTCAAGCAACTTTTAAGCACAGTATTACATATACAATTTCTCAGTTGCATATGGGCTTGTTTTCTTGCAAAGAGTTTTGATGAACAAAAAGTAAACATATAGTTTTTCAAGCTATTCTAAATTCCCAAAGACTTAACTCATAACTGATGTTCAATCTGAAAATACTTAAACACTATAGCCTTTTCTTAACAAATCCCTAATCATTACACTTATGAAGGGAAAAAAAGTACTTGCTTTTTAACACAAATGAAAACGTTCAGCATGTGCTTTAAGAGAATTAAAGATTGGGCTTCTAAAAGATAAGGGCGTGAGATTACAATGGGTAAGGACATTCTGTTTAATATTTTCCCTTAACCTGTATCTAGACATAATTTTCCACATACAGTTCTAAGAGACAGCTGACAACAGAATTTCCTGAGGCGAGCCCACAAGACAGATTGTAGGTGGATCATCAAGTATGAAGGCTGTGTTCTCTTGAGATTTGTGTTGATGGCTGTAGAGCTGGTGTGTACAGCAACATTTATTTCAGTATTATTATTAAACACTATGACCCAGAAGATCAAAAAGCCAAGCCACACATACTAAGCAGGAATGCAGCGAAGTGATGTAATGAAGTGGTCTTTCTTAGTTGACAATGAAAGAGAAACTTTACCATTTAAAATGCAGTAAGCACTGTGAAGTGCACAAATGCATAAAATATTTCTAAAGAAACAAAAAGAAGATAACAGAAAGGAGCTCTTGATATCAGCATCCAGATTTTTCTGTAGTTCAGTTAGTGCAGTGGCAGAGATTTGAATATTCAGAACATATCAAAATTTGAAATGAACTTCAGCTACGATTCAGCAGAATTTCATTAAAGTACCTTTACTTTTTGTGTCAAACCTATATGGATGTGTTAAATGTAGTAATAAAGTGTTGCAAGAGCACTATAACTAATAGCCACACAAGATTTTTTATTTTTTTTTATTTTCTTTTTTTTTTTTTTAAGGCATTACAGGCTGCATATTATCAAAACTATCCTACTTTGCAACTCATAAATGATGAATCAAAGTTTTAGAGAGTTAACTGCACTTTTTCTGCAAAAGAGGGTCTCTGTAGAAAAATAAACAGAAATGACCTTCCTAAAAGCTATCTTTTCACTACAGAGAAATAAATACTTTTTGCCCATAAGGGCATTTCCATAATGCACACATTACATTTTTTAAACTATCATTATCTTGAAACTCTATTGTTGGATTTTTACAATATGGAGCTAAGTTACACATAACTTAGTATGATCTTTAAGCAAGCACGATGGCAAGATACTATACTCTGAAGCCTGAATTAGCTAGAAGCAGTATTACAAAATCCCAGTACTAAAGAACAGGGTAAGTAATTTGTGACTGCATTTTGTTGCTTTATGTTTTATCTGCACAAAATTCACCATTTCCTCATATAGCAGAAAATTAAAATCCATCTCAGTTTTCTTCCATTTTGTCAGTTTATCTCATGCTATCATGAAATGAAATCATCATCATTATTTTTTATTATTTCCAAAACATGCACAGCTGACCCTGAAGAAGTCTCAGAAATGCCACCGTTACTGAGCTAGAGAACAGTTTTAACACGGTTAAGCCCTCCCTCTCTCAGACACTTAAATCAACAGATTGCTTCATAAGACCATTTGATGCTGTTGAGTCAAAGGCAATGGCACCCTAAGACAAAACCAGTTTTGTAATCAAGGGATCATTTCTAGCTGGATAGGACTCAGTTATGATCTATAATAGTAGATCACATTAATATCATTTTGCCAAGACCTGCTATTCTCTTCAAATCAAAGTGAAAAGTCCATGACTGAAGAAGCTTGGAAATTTCATGTACTGTCTGGAAAGCATTCTTGTATTTGAAACTCTTCAGAAGTCAAAAAGCAGAAAAAATAAATTAAGTCAACCCTTCTTGCTTGATTTCTTGAGTTTTCAATTTAGATCAAGGTCATATCAACAGTGAAATTCTTGATCTCCAAAAAAATCTACTCACAGTATGTGAAAAATAAACTTAGTCAAATTGAACAAGATATACATAGATCTTGACAATTGTGTCTTTGGCCATACTCCTTTCATACCAAACAATAAGAGAAGGTGAAAAGTTACCTACAGTGCAAAGCAGTAGTAGCCTCCTTGCATTCTGTAACTACATCCCAACTGAGGTTAGAATGTCATAAAATGTCCCACGTAGTGGCTAACAATAAGACGTTAGGCATTCATGCTTGAAATTGCAGGTCATTTTTGATTAAACATCTTGCAGAGGAAATAAGGCATGGCATTTTCTAAGTGAGTTTGCAGTGTAATGCGCAACTGCATAAAAGTTGTTAGAGGTGATATATATAACCAAGAAGAAAGGATGGGGGAAAAGCAGTACAACCAAGCTAAGACTTAACTGAATGCTGTTCAAAGCTCAAATTATATAGCCCAGAGAACAGAACTAAGCACTAATAAGAATGCTGGTTAAGTTTTCATGGTCAGATTAAGCCTAGAAACAGATTTGTTTTGTTTCTGAAGGTACTATAAGGTGGAAATTGAAAAATACAGGAATTTTAAAAGACAACATATGTACAGAATTCCTTAGATTTTTATGAGTTCTTTTTTTTCTTTTTTCCCAGGAATATTTCAGGAGAAGAAAGGTTTTATGATTCAGCCACCAAATATCAGATGCTTAGTCTCAACAATGACTCATAATTTCTGAATGATCCAAACAAATGAATAAATTTCTTGAGATAAAATATTTATTTTCTACCGCTATCTGCTACTTCTGTACAAGTATTTTCTTACCTACAAACATCTCTTTTTTGTACAAGAAACATTAATGCCAGATAGAATCTTTAGACACAGTAGTACGGACCTATAGTAGATAAACCCTCTGAGATAACACACTATTCACACTATGAAAGAGAAACTTTTTTTTTTTGTCCAGAAGTAAACAATACCTTCAGCATTTGACATCAATAAAGAGTGGCCTACCAGAGATTTAGAAGTACACTGTATCATTAGTAAACCTTTGTTTACAAAATGTCATAAATGAGGGGGTTTTTTTTGTTTGTTTTTTGTGTGTGTGTGTGTTTGTTTTTTAAGTAGATTACTTACTTTACACAAGTAAAGTAAGTTTTTGTGTTACTTTACACAAAAAAAGAAATCCCTTGAGGTGGCTCAAAGAAGATTACATATGACTGATTTTATGCTTTATGATTTCTAATTGCTTCATCTATCTCTAGTCCATCTTAGCCAAGTAATATCATTTAAATATTTTTGGTAGCTTCCTTTCAACAGCCTGTTAGACTTAATGTTTCTGCTTTGCTTCAGGACAACATCTTTTAATTGCTTTAAATTATCAGTGATGTCTCCAGCATTTTCACTGAACATGGATTGATTTCAATTAACTTTCTCACGCTTTAGCATAAAAGCAGTCTTATTCGATTTGCCCTAATTAGATCACACAACCTCTTGAAGCTAAAGCAATGACAGTCATTAGAAGGTTGTACAGAGAGAGAGAGGAGAGAGAGTATCAAGGTTGTTTACAGCACAGTTAGTCCTTTTGTAATTCTGAAGATGCAAGGAGAATTGGTCCCTGATTGTAAGATGAATTTAAAATTCAACCAGAATTAATTTAGAACTAGTGGAATTTCACAGGTTCACATTTTGTGTCAGAATTACAACGATTACTTTGTTTCTCCTGTATTGACAAAGATCAAGATTTCCACTGCTGGCAACAATGCACCTACAGCACCCATAGCTGCACAAGTCATTGTTTTCCCACCTTTTAATGTATAAAGATGTTAACTACTTTAATGGATTTAAAAAAAAGAGGATAGAAGTAAGAAAACTATAATGATATGTGGTTCCAAGTCTTCTTTCACTTTCACTGCCTTGAAAAATTTCTTTTTCCTCAGTTGCAAAATAGGACTGACAAGAGACAGATAATCTCTACACAGAAACTTTAGCTGGCTACTAAAGTTAATGGACATAATGCAGAAAATGTTATGCTGGCTGGATGCCAGCTGCTTGGTAAAGAGATATAACACTAATTTTAAAAAGGTTCCTGCAATGAAAAAACAAAGAAGCTTGGCAGCCTTGGATGTAGAAACAAAGGAGGAGAGAATACTGCAATAAAGGTCTCTAGTAAACAGGTCTAGGATCACGATACTGCAAAGATTCATTAAGCCTCACCTTCAGCTATCACCAGAATTATATAAAATATGCTACTCTACAAAGGTCCTCAAACACAGTTAGTGCTCTCTTACACCTTGAAATCTACAAACACTCCAGAACCACAAAACATATTATTTCTAATAAAAAAGGCCAAAAGATGCAGAAAAATCTAATATGGAAGATCATGAAAGAAGAACAGAGGAAATTTCTGGTGTCCTCTGTAAGTTCAATTTTCTGGCAAAATTGTTCATACATGTCAGAATCACAGAACAACTTGAGCTGGAAGATAATAAGCTTGTTTATTTACCGGGAAAACTAGAATAGCTATAGTGTCTATCCCCGATTTCAGTGCTCTTTCTTATGCAAATATTTATAAATTAGTCTGTCTTGAAGCACTGTAGGCCATACTCAAAACTACTTTCAGAGCCAGGAAACTAAAGCTAGCTACAACACTTGGAAAGAACTTTCCTTCATGTATTATAAGTACTATATAGAATACAAACAAACAAACAAAAAACAAAAACAAATTAATTCCTCTAGCCATGGAGTCTGGGTTATACATCTTCTAAGACACAAGTAGTATAATGTGTACTGTGGCAAATCTACAGTCCTCCTCGTAAGTGAAAATACATCCAGTGGGCCAGTTATTTTCTGGTACTAATTTATGTTCATCTTTTATAGACAATGCATACAACTACAAAACAGTTCTGTTCAATTAAATATTGCAAAGTAGCAAAGCCTTTGGGATGTTAATCTTAGTGCCATTGAGATTACACCAAAAAAAATGCTACATTCAACTGTTACCCAGAATTCATAAAATTTCACACTTACTTAGTTACAGGTATATAAGGCTAGCTAAGATACTATCTACCACTTTTTCCAACATGAATTAATAAACCCAAATTACACATTAATGCATCTGAATAAGTAGGAGCAAATGTTTATCCATTATTTAGCCATAGCAGCCTGTTTCCAAATTCAGTTTATCCAATGAATGCCATTCCTAGAGGGAATTCTACAGTGCTGGCACCTCTTGAACCTGTCAGGGCAACGAAGCAATAGGCCGCTAATTAGCACAGCAGCTCTGCCAGACTGTGATACTTCAAGTGAAAACAGAGATGCTTGTGACTTTTTCTAGATCACTCAGCTTTCATCAGCATAAATGGTGATCACATCTGCTGTGTGAGTCCCAAGATGGTTAACACCATAGCATCAAGAGTTAAAACATGTCATATTACTCAAGCCACTCTTGAAAACTTAAGCTTTGTGAACTCCTGCATATTTGTAAGAATACAAAAAAAGCTAAGATATTACACTACCAATATTAGAACAACAATGAAGAACAAACTCTATTCACCAAGAAAATTCATCCACCTGGTAATTGTTTGTTGCCTTTGAATATATTTAGGAAGGCTTTTTTCAAAGATATACTATTTATCCCTAAAATTTCAGTATTCAACAGTGTATAATAATGATCATTTCAGACTGAGAGGGAATTAGACATTCTTTATATCAGAAACATTCTTATCTCCCTCTTTACTTGATATTCCATTATTATTTACTCTCTTATTCTTTAACTCTCACCAAGACACAATATTAGCCTCTGTAGAGAAGAAAAATAAATTTATTCAGCTACAATTTCTCAGCCCATTTAGGGAATTCCCTACAGCATATGGTTATTTATGATTTATCTAGTTGTATTTTATATAGTAACTTCATTGTTTTGTTCAAATCACCTAATTAAATTTGGCACGTGAGAATAATCTGGGTATATTAGAATTTGTATTTCAGTAGCCTGCAAAGGACCTTCAATGCAAAGCGTATACATAAACAACTGTCCACTCCCAGAAGATTTTATAGTCAGAGTTACAGTAAAATACTGCAAAGTTGATTAAACGGACCTAATAGGGGAATTGGAAAGAATGCCACTGCAGACAAAAGAACTTGAGAAACATATTCAGTAGCTTAAAATATCATTAGGTTACACAAAATATGTTGCAAAACATAAGTTTCAGGCTTTTCTTAAGCAATGTCTCTTTTGTAAGCAATTGTCTCAATTGCTCTAACGAAGAATGAATAAAAACAAGTATTTTCTTAATAAAAAGGATACAAGATTATCTGTTGCTATATGCTGATTTATTTTTTATTTATACAAATTATTATTGTTATTATTTTTAACATACAAGTACATATCGATTGTGAAAGTTCTGCTGGCTTAGCACACTGCAAGATGTTTTTTTTTTTTTTTTTTTTTTCCCCCTCCAAATAATTTACACTGGTAACTATGTAAGAAGGTGTAAGCTTTTACCAACATGCAATACATCAACGTGCAAAAAAACACTACATAATGTCCTTCAATAACAAACTCAGCAAAAGGTCTCATCTATAGGGCCACATGAGTTGAAGCATTTGTAGTTCTTTGTAGTATAATCTAACCACTATTTATATTTCAGCTTACTAACAATCTCTGAGAAATGTGTACTGAAATTTCAGACAATTTGTTTGAATCTTGCTGTCTTGCTCACTAGAGTCTGCCAGAATAGCCATTCTTTCTCACACATCCAGTCTTTCAACATAGTATTAAAAGGATGGAACAAAATTGTGAGGAAGAAGAAAAAACACTTAAAACACTTTTTACATGAAGCCAGTTCCTTTGTGGTTATCCAATTTTAGATCCACACATCCTTTTATGTTTTAATGCTTTAATTACGTCTTCAGCATTCTTAAGACAGATGTACTGGAACATTTAAAACTACAAAGTCAGTCTCTTGGTTCTGGCACTGTAGTGTCTGTATGGACACCTGCCTAGAGGGAAACAAAGTAACTATAAAACAGCCAAACTGAAGGTTGGAAACCCCTTTATCCACTATAACTTGTTCCACAACTAAGGGTCTGATTGTATCTTTGTTGATACAATTATTTATTCCTACATCTAATACTAAGCACTTATTACAAGTGATAAAGCAAACAAAATTACTTGCCAACTGCACCATTCTGATAATCCCTGCTGTGTTCTAATTCTTTCTTCTGGGGTTGTAATTCTCCAAAACAGGCAAATTAAAACATTGTAAAATTTTATTTCAACAGATCTCCTGCCAGCCACCTTCACATCTGGAAGAACTTAAAGGCTTACAAAGCCAAATACATATTACTGCTATTTACATGTGTTCAACTAATTTTTAAATTACTAGTATGCATGTATGATTTTTTTTACTGTACAAACTTCTCATAAAAGGTAATTCTGAACAAGTTTTACAGTGACAGTCTCCTTCAGCATCACCTTATTCCTTTAAGCACTTCAAACATATTTTATTCATCCTAACCTCTAACTTTTTTTTATTATTTTTTCTCCATTTTTATATTTCTCATCAGATGTTCTTACACATACTTGTCTCGATTCTTTAATGTTTCTACCTATCCTTCAGTTCAGATATATCACACCTTATAGATGCCTCTTTCTGACCTTTTATTTTTCATCTACATTGGATCATTTTTTTGTCATACTATATTCACTGCTAGATGAAATACCTTCATTTATCTTTCAACACTTTCTATTTCCTATGTCTTCCCTGCATTGATTTTTCTCATCTTCTACTAAAATAAGATCAGATGAAATTCAGTGATCCTTCTACTCCTTTTTGTCTATTTCTAGTTCAAATGACAAACTTAATAAGATTACAGTAAAGAGTAATTTGAATTTACTCAATATAAACATTTAATATTTTGTCATTAGTGATGCCCTCTTCATTGTTAACAATATAGAGATAGCACTATTTTTGACTGATTTATTCCTAAATCAAGGAGACAAGTAAAATAAATCTTAATTCTTGTGCAGCAAATTACTTGTTTAATGATTGTCACAAAAAAGTAGGTAGAACTAAACAGAGAATAAACAGTATTTAAGTGCTTGATTTGCATAGCTCTGCCATTCATAAGCAGATACAAAAAATACTACAAATACAAATCCTGAAAGATTACTGGTTTGTGAGAAACTACTGGAAGACCACTTTCAAGATTGATTTATAATCAAACCTCTGCCAATTAACCACTTAATAAAAACCTTGGATAAGTTTTCATTAAACATATTTTAAAAATTCTGTTTTAAAAGACTACAGAAACTCTTCGTAATTTTGCTATCTGCATTGAAAACCACTGTCTCCACGCATACTCATTTTCATTTCATGTTTCAAAAAAAGGGGGTTAAATCTATAGCATGAGTACATTCTTGATATACTCACACCGCCATTCCTTAGTACTCTTTCCCAAACAGATTAGGAAGCACGGAAGAGATAGAGGATCTAAGCTTTTTCTTTTACTGGTATGAGAACAATTTTCACTGACTCTTGGAGAGTAATAGAGAAATTGAAACGGATGGTGCTGCACAAGCACAGGTAGCTCAAGCAAGAATTAAAGAGAGTCAGATGAAAGAAGTTCTCTTGCATAGAGCTCAAAACACTCTTAGAACTCAATTAAAATATATACATATATATATATATATTGCTACATCAGATTAAGCACCTACTCAGAAGGCAGCCATTTTGCAATCTAATATATTTAATATTCCTCATTTAATTCCTCTCTAAAGGAATTGTGTTAAAAGAAATTACAATGCTGACGTATCTCTCACTTTGGATTGATATACTTACTTGCATCACTGTAAAAATCAGTAACGATATTCTGATGCAGCTACTGCCATGTTAGCATAGCATGCTGGAGTTTATTGTCAACTGCATTACCAATCTTATTCAGGCAAATTTTGCCTTCTTTGGACTCAGTACACAGGTAAATGAACAAGTAAACAGCCTCAATATCACTCATTAATAAGTGTATAGTCAGGGCCTGATGTGCAAACTTTTTTTGGAAGCACAACCATTTAGAGACTTAGGAAAAGACATTTGACCTTCAACAGAGACTGCGCTTATTTTGGCCAGCAAGTAGTAAGGAGAGTTGGGTAGAGGAGACAACATGATAGAATGTGAAGATCAGCTCGCAGTCGCAGCAAAGCAATTTAGTGACATTGTGAAAGTAGGAACGTATAAAAATAAATAAACAAACCCATACTAAAAAAAGCTCCTCCAAAGCAGGACAGTAAGTTACTGCCATATTGACACCATCCAGCCTTTAATGAGAAAAGAAGAAAAATATTACTTCTGCTTTCTTCCAGAAACAAAAGTTAAGTCCTAAAACTTAGGAATTTGAATGTATGGGCACAATGTTGTGTTTATCTCTGGGGCAGTAGCCAATTCCCCTTCAGATGCTCAAGTAAGCGCACTGACATTCTGAGCTGTTAGAGAAAGCCTGACAGGGACTGCCAGTGCCCTTCTGTGCTCCCTAATAGCCAAGAAACATGCATGTAAAGAGTGCTTTTACTCCAATGAAAAATGATTTTTGGATTCTGCACGTCCTGAGAGTGAAGAAACTCCTTGTACATGCAGAGATGCAGTCACTCTGAAAAACAGCTAGAAGATAATTATTCCAGTATCCACCTAATGCTTATGACAGTAGCCATAATTGTTAACTGCTTGTTAAAGACACCTAACATGACATTAGGAAGCATACCATTCTTCTTTTATCAGGTAATCAGACCACTATATTGTATTTTTGTTTATGATTGTTTTTGTTTTCTTTTTTTTCCCCCTCCTTTCTCCACTGCTTGTCCCAGAGAAGTAAAAAGTAATACAAAAAACTAACACAGCATCAGAAAAGGTCACACTCTTCCTTTATAGTTTGTACCCAGACATGGGGGTGTAATTAAGATGTCATTATTGGGACTACAGAATGGAGAGACTTTTGTCAAATTCAGCAGGCTAAAAAAATCATCTCAGTCAAGCTTTGTGTAATCAATTAGACCAAGTTTGAGGTCAATGATAGCTTAGTAGTGAGGAAAGTAACTTATTGCAGAAATGAAACTCTGTTCACTAGTGCATTCAAGGAGCATCTTGGGAGCAACTTACATGCTTATCCACATGACCAGAGATTATGCCTGTCACATACATGATTCTACACAACTTGTTTTTTTTCCCCTTCAAATATTAAAAACACTTTAGAAAGTGAGAGAACTTTCTAGTAAATATTTTAGTAGAGTAGAAAAATGGTGGGACTGAATGAGCTTATTCTCTCACAATCTTATTAAAAATGTTAAAGAAATGAAAATGTCTACTTCCTTCAAATATTCTGCAAATCTAAATTCAAAAGCGCTTTGTTATTAAGCAAAAGTGCACAGTGAAAAAAGTTTCCAAAAGAAAAGAATGAGAAATGTGTCATAGAAATATATATTGAAACAGAGCATCTTTAAGAGAATTTATTTGCAGAAGTCCCATCCTTCTTAGAAAAGAAAATACAGAAAAGTCAATTTAATCATGATGAAAAGTGGAAAGTACATAAAAATCTGGAATTTTCAAGGAGCAACAAGCTAACTACTTGGGATTTAGGTTCCAGGGAACACAGCAGAATTCATGCGGCCACTAATGAAATAATTTGAGTTTTTCTTTTGCTTGCACACCATCAGTGGAATGTACTGAAAAAATCAGTAACACCTACATAAAACCCAAAAAGGAATGAACTGCTTGTGAGTCAATAAGTGCATAACAGAAAATATAGGTTTGCATCTGTGTTACTACAAACTGAACTTAGCTTTTTAAATTTTCACTACTGACAATGATGTATACTCAAACAGTAAAGATTTTAATGACAGGTTTGCAAAAAGAACACAGGTCTCTGAAGTGGCTCTTATGCTATTTACAATTAATTGAAATAATTAAAACTGAATGCACCGAGATAACAAAACCTATAACTTTTTACAATGGCACACAGACCTATTTTTAATGGAACAATTCCTATTCAGCACAGGAAACATACGAAAGGATTTCAACAGGCATACTTGGCCTATTCCTAATAGTATCCTGTATTTGTTTACATAAGAAAAGCATGATTATCATCTAGAGTAACTTTCGTTATCAAACATTATCAAATTAGTGATTCATATTTCTAATGTAAACAAGCATTATTAATTTTAACTATGAAAAATTTACATAGGTAATGGAATAACTGTGAAAACATTGTCTAAGGGCAGATGAAATCTATGCTGCATTCAGCAAAACTATGAACATGAATATTTATTTTTTATGAACAGAAGAATAACCAACGTTTTATGCACATAAAATGATGAAAGAAATAGTGAAGAACATTTATAATCAATAAACATTCTGGGATTAATTTGTGTAAAACTGTTCATTTAATCTTCTTCCAACAAGTTTTCAAAGTAATGGATTAAGTTCAAACCATTAATCAATGTCGTAGTATTTGGCAAAAGGCACAGGAGCATTTCATAAAAATATATGGCAAACAATCTAAGACTTTCCACAAGAAAGCAGGTTATATGAAGGAGGGTGAAGATTAATGAATATAAGAAAACTTCTATTCATAAGCTTAAATCTTCCTTCTAAGAAGACAAAAAGTCAAAAAGCACAGCAAGATCCTCTTTACTTCATCGAACTGCAGAAGAGAAGGCAAAGAAATTTTACACCATTATTTCAAAAACAAGATGGATTAAAAAAATCCTTAAAATTCAATTTTTCCCTTCAGTCCATCTCTAGCCTTTTGGATTAAAGATGTCTATGTCCTTCAAAGGTATACACAGAGTCCTGAAGTTGAACTGGTGAAGAAAAACATCAAAAAAGTTTCTACAATGGCCTGTCAATTAAAGTATGTTAGGAGCACTCAGACCTAGTAAGTGATTAAATATCTGTATGTCTAAACAAGGCACGCTGAGTAACTTGGATGTAAAATTTTGCTTTAGGCTGAAACTTGGCACTTCAGGTCTGAGACTCAGAGCCACTTAAAATAAATATTCAGAAGGTGAAAGACTGCTAAAACTTCAAGGCTACAGATACTCAGTATATTTAGAATTATACAGAGTTGGTATGGATCCTAGTTCCTCGATTAGAGCTACTGCATGTTCTTTGAAGTATGAAAAGAAGCAGGGCACAACATATGTGAAGATAATATGCATGATTTCTTACAGTCTGGATAGAGTTTTCACGGTTACTCTCAATTTTACTGTCACAGAGAGAAGAATAAAAGGTGAATTGAAAGAAATGCTGCAAGATTCTGCTACAGATAAAGATTTGTTAGCTCTATGCAGGATATGCAGGTGGATTTAATATATATATATATATGTATATATTATTTTTTTTTTTAATTAAATAGACTTATGAGATGCTAAGACTAAAGAAAAAAGATAACCAGACATTCTAGTCAAAGACATTTTCTGTTGATGGAACTTTGCACTGTCTAAAATAGTTCAATGCTCACTTCAGTGGAGCTCAAAATGCTTGGAAGCTGAGCAGAATGCAGTAGATTATGAAAAAGTTGTTTGAAAAGATGAAAGGCCTGCTGAAGATTTGTGCCATGAGCACTATTTTCTATTTCTTAGTTTCATTTTGAGAACATTATGAACATCTACTCTATTAAAGTTTTAGATCTTGCTGAGATGAATTTATCGAGGTCGATGAATCAACCTGGTTGAACCATGCCTTTTGGAAAATGTGAGCCATTTTAACAGATCTTCATGGATATATGCACATAAAAGAATAAACTGCCAATCTGCTATTTACAGAATAATCACTCAGTGGTTGACTGACATTGAGAAAACAAGAAGTTCTGCATAGGAGGGGGAATAAGATGGGCAGGCATCAGTGTAATCTGTTCAATATAAGATTTGTTCAAATTTTTACACAGAAGAGAAAAAGAAGAGAAAAAGAGAGCTTAGGTATACACAGCTCCAACTAAAGCAAACTATTTAATAACGGACATGAATAGTCAGTTTCATCCAGATATAAGCTGGTTATATTAAATTGCTGCTGTTATTAACATTACCACTTACAGGCTACTGGATCTGTTAAAGTTCCCAAGCTATGTAGCCTCCATTGCTCGCAGCTACATTGAAGCGAAACTGAGTTGGTACAAGGATACTCATTTATTTTGAATACTCACTTAATTAGGAATAGATGAGAATAGTATAATCAAACTGCTTTGGACCAGTTGTATATTTAGACCACACGTCCCAGAATGTACAAACAGGAAACTTGCCATGCTAATGTCATCTTTCCATAGGACCTACTCCTGAATCTCTACCCCATATTAGGTTTCTAGAGTATGTCATATGTGTCATCACTGATGATATTCAGAGCCGAAGTAAACTTGTACACTAATAAACATATACATTATATAGATAGATAGATATAAAATCTACTTACACATCTTTGTTCAATTCATAAGATTGATGTTTTGCGTACTAATTACATGTCTACTCTAGAATACTAATCTTAAGAAGACTACTTATTACATTGGTAGATGTATTTGATTAACTCAGTATAGACAAACATTATAAATCTTACAATTGTAATACTTTTTTCTGAAAAAAAATTCCAGAGTATTTTTCATAATTTAGACAAATGCCTGAAAAGCATATGCACAGTGCATGTTTCTGTAATATATTTTCAGTAAAGACAAAATAAAAGTTTAATGCTGCATTACAGAAGGAAGCTGGAAATGAACCACACAGCTCTGTCAATATGTTTCTGAACCAAGTTTTAATATTAATGTTTTTAATAAAGATGGAAAAGAGAAATGCCTTTTCATGTAAAAAAAAAAAAAAAAAAAAAAAAAAAAAAAAAAAAGGAATTGTGGTAAACAATGAAAATCAAATAAATAAATACTTGAGAAATACAAACAATATTTCATTGGTAGGTCTACCCACTAATTTGCCTTCATGGCACATCCTAATCTGATACTTCATGGGATAAACTTTATCAGTCTAAAGTTCATCTGTCATTCAGCAAACTGCGGAATATTCATATCATTGTTTTTTGCTTAAATTGCTTGTAAATTCTCAAGTTCTGTATCTTCTCAGACTAAAATGTCTCTTTCCTAGGCTCACAGCAAGATTCCATTAGGTTTCTTTGCGAGTCTAACAACGTGGTTCACTCTGTGAATATGTACGAAGATTTACAAGACCACAAGTGTGCAATATTTCTCTAGAAAGGGTTCTAAGTGCTCAGCATCTGAACATACTGAATTCTACTGCCAATTTAGCAATGTTGAGGATGTCACAGTACTCCTGAGCAGATTTGGGAAACTGATCCCCTTCAAAATCAAAGCAAAACAAACAAACAAAACAAACCACTATTGTTGTTTTTTAATTATTGTTTTCTTGAGCTGTCTTGATAGCTCAAGCATTCAGACTGTACAAAGGAAAGAGAAGAAACACAGGGCTAAACAGAATAGACCGTGGACAATCCTGACAGATAACTTGAACTTCCTTTGAACCCATCTCACATGCAGAATTCAATAAGCATATTTAACTTTATGCCTCATGCACACACACTATTGAATTCTGCTAAGATACAATGACCACTGCTTATTAAAAAATGATAGGCAGAGAAGAAAGAGAAGGAAATTAAAGATGCACATTCACAGGGGGAAGAGAGAGATTAGCACATGTGAACTTCTTGGGTCTTTCATCACATAAACAAATTTTCAAAGTTCATAGGAGAGTCTCAATACTCATACAAATGTTTTTATTAGTAATAACAGAAAGCAAGAATACATGGTGATATTACAAACTTGCCTTTCTCTTTATTAAAATTTAAGAAATGTTTTTCTCATGTTTGGACTCGTTGGAAAACTAGAACATTTAATTCCATAAAAATTAAAAACTGTTAGAGCTAATAAGTTACAGTTTACTTTTCTCAGTAACATGTAGATATGAGTCAGCTTTAAAAAAAACGTTCTTATAAAATTGCCTAATGAATTTCATTTCAAAATATATTATTTGAAATCTCTCTTTTGTACTATTTTTCTCCCTAAGAATTGTTATTTTATATGGCACAGTTTAGTAAAGAACAAGTTTCCCATGAGACATTCAGTAATATATTTATTATTTTTGTATCAGAAGATGTACAGATACAGCTAGCAGCTGACTATTGCTTTAAGAGAAGTAACAACCAAAGATTATCCTCACCACACTGGCAAAAACGAGTAACAAAATTCAATATTATCTCTCTCAAGAACTGTAACCACTCACAAAGCATTGGTCATCATAGCACACAGGCATTTATTGTCTGACAAAAAAATGTTTCTAGACTCCTATCATTAATTCACAAACTTTCACCTTGGGAAAGAAGCATATAGAAACCAGGACTCTAATTATCAAAGATAAATTTCACTAAAATATTTGACAAAATAGCAAGACACTACAGAAAGGCACTTAAATTCTACAATGCACCTTGATAATGTAGGAAGTTATTTTCACATACTGTAAACTATGATCATGTTTAGGCATGAAATCCATGCGGATGTCCCATAGGGTAAATAATACCAATAAATAAAACAAAATCAGCAAATCCCTCCAGTTTACTGTAACTACACAATTAATTTGTGTACATTCTCTTGAGAAACACGCTTGTTCTGTGCTCTGCATTTTGAAGTATTCACAGTAAACCAGAAACTAACATAACTTCTTATGTTTTAAACACAAAATACACTGTCTTTCTACTTACAGCTGTGTAAGTGCACCACCTTGGAGAAGAAACATGATCAATAATTACCTGCGAGAACACCAAAAGGAGTTTTGTGTAACACAAGAGGGAGCTGAGAGGAAGATGAAGGAAAATATCACTGCATCTAGAAGTAGCAGTGATTTAAAGGGTCAAAAGACAAATCAGGTTCAGACAGAGGGGCTCTTCCAGCTCCACTGGTAACTCAGCTTGTCAAAGTCCCGCAAACATATTCCTGGTATGTGAGAAGAGTGGTAAATACAGGAGGTGAGCTAACTTGCTTTCATCAAGGGCCTGAACTATCATAACATTGACTACAGGGGAAAAGCAGGTAGTTACTGTCAAGCAACAGATGTGGAATGAAGTCTTTCCCTAGCTCACCCACTGAAATTACGTGTGTCCTTTCTCTAAGAAATAACAACCTCAGCACTTCGTGCAGCTACAGACAAGATGAATTCAGTTTTCTTAATCTTATTAAAGCCAATGAGGAAGACTTTAACATAATTGCAAGATAAAAACAAAGGACCAATTTCCTCTGAAGACAAAGTTGCCTTCATCCCTGCTTTTCAGCCACAGTCTCTTCTTCAATGAAAATGAGCACATTCTGTTTCATTAAGCATTACACAAGGTACTACGTAACACATTACAGAAGAAAAAGTATTACGTATTAAGTCATTAAATGAAACAGCAACGCGTTATGCTTTACAACTAGATCTGACCTTCCTGTTGCTTCCCAATATAAATTAGGGAGTGAGCCCATCAATCTTGATGGAAAGACATAAAGGCTAGTCAAAAACAGAGTTAGGTGGACAGCATGCAGTCTGGCTGCTAATACAGAAACACTTCCTAGTCAAAATAAATATGCTGATAGATGCTACATATTATTAGTTCCTCTGGAGTCATTAGAGAAATTAATGCACTGAGATTCAAATAGAAATTAAAAACAATAACTCTAATATTTTTCCAATTGTATCAGCTAGATATTAGATCTGCTTGTAAGTCTTCCCCTGCCTATAAACTTAAGCCATCCTAAGAGGTTATCAGGATATTTCACTGTTAATATCTTCTTGAAGTAAATGGAGATAGATCTTTCCAGAATGGGCAAAAACTGCTGTTATGAAGGCTTACTTCATATACATACACAAAGAAAAGTAGTTATAATAACAAAAATAATGGTACTCCATGAAATGTAAAATTAATGAACTAAAAGTTACCAATAATGAGTATGAATGCTATTTAGCTTCAGCAGGGACTGTATGTGTTTATCCTTTTAGCTGAACGTAAGCTTTAAAGAGCAGACTGAGAAAGACTGCAGTGGTGAACTTCAAACTGGGGTGACTTTTTTTTTTTTTCCACTTCTACATGGATACTACCAGTTCTTGATTTCCTACCAGTAAACAGAAAAAAATATACAAAGCCATATTCTAATTTCTCTAGGTAGGATGGAGAAAAGACTCAAAGGTAAAAGTGCAAAACCTGCACAATTTTTTAGGTAAAGAACAAACAATAAGGAATTCAGTCATTGTTTCCCAGCAACACACAGATGTTCAGCCGCTCTCAGGGAAGCAGGGCTCATAACATATAGCAGTTTCTTGGAAAGGTAAACGCTATCGCTCTGAATGTCTCTCACCTTCTCCATCTGTACACCAGATTCTATGGCTGAGTATATGCCATATGCTAAGGGACATCCCTTTGGTCAGTCTGGGTCAGCTGCGCTTGTATCCCCTCCCATCTTCCTAACAGGCAGAGCAGTATGAGAAACAAAAGAAAAACCAAAACATCTTTGAATGAGCACTGCTCCACAAGAACTAAAGATGTCTGTAGGTTACTGCTATTATATTCATCAAAACTTAAAGCACAGCATGAAGTAAGGCTCTACAAAGAATATTACCTGCACCCTAGCCAAAGTCATATCTTAGGCTGTGTTGAAAAACAGCATTTCATAACTGAGAATTCCCCCTATCTAATATTATAATTGTAGTTATTGTAGCTGTTGTGATTGCCATTGAAATAGGAGGCATTACTTTTGAATTTACATACATAAATACAAACACTGGCTTTCATGTTTTTAAACCATGAAGATGAAAATGACTAACATTAAAGACTTGCTTATAATTTAAAATTTTTTACTGCAGTATAGAACTCAAATTCGGAATGAGTCATCCCCTGATCATGGCTGGGTATGTATTTATGAAGACAGAAGGAATGTGTGCAAAATGGACAAATTTAGATTTACTAAACAGACAAAGTCATAATCACTTTTTATTATTAATTTTTCAGAAATGATCCCTTATTTCTCTGGCTTTGTTGTTAACCCTAGATGTAATCATAGTCAGCCATTTTTGTATTGCAGTGGTTTTACCAGTTTATTGCTACGTCACAACATACATTTGAAGACACTGAGTTATGAAACAGTAGCATCTTCTTCCTACAATTATTAGCTTGGGGACAAGAATTAAAGAGTGGAGATTATTGCAGTCATTGTGAATTTCAACACAATGCCTTTCAACCTCAAATTTTAAGATGATTTACTGAAGTTTCATATTTGTTGAAGAGGCTTCTTCCTCTGAGAGTTTTGAAAAAGTACAAGAAGATGCAAGACACCTTCAATTTACTAGTGTAAACATTTTTTTCTTTAAATGAATCAAATTTCCATTGTGCTCACAAAAGCCAACACTGAATGAGACAGAACCATTTTTGTGACAATGTCCAAGGAGGCCTAGGGAATACAACAAGAATAGAAGAGCATGAGATCCTTCCCCTAGAACTTCTGTGAACTCCAATTCCAACTAATAAAGTTCTCAAGTTAGATGTAATTTTCCATATAGTAGAAGCTACCAAACTGATTCCTACCAGGTTTCATCTGACAGTCCACATCTTATCTGTGCTACACTTAAGTGAATTATCAGATTGTCTGAGTCCCCATGCTTCACATATCACTTGTGAAGTTTATATCTATTCATTACTGTCTACCAATGTTTCCCCCTTGTAAATAAAATGAAATTAAGAACTTCCCTCTTGTGGGGAAAAAAAGTTTTATTTTTAACACGATCAACAAATGTGTCTTCAACAATTACAATATAATGAGTACTTTTCAACATAGAAATAGATCTCACAGTTCAAGGTATTCCTATTCTTACAAGAATCACTACAATCTGAGAAGTTTATCATCATAATCAGCCTGTAGAGAATAACTTTGATTACAGTATCAAAGTACCACACAAATCTCTGCAGTTGCTCAGTATTAAAGCACTTCAACTTGAAGATAAACTAATCATCCCAGAAGATAAATGAATGGTTGTTTCCGTGTTTCTCTCAGTATTTAAAAAACTTATCTTGGGATAAATAAACTTGAAGACAGCAAAGTAGTAAAAGTCTTCCATCCAATTTTGTACAAATCAATTGAGGCTAAGGAAGTGTTATTATGATACGTTAAGAATGTGCCTATAGGACCTAATTCTACTAAAATAATTTGAGTGTAGTTAAAAGCAAATGTAACAGCTTTCAGCAAAAAGCAGAAATACGCGGTACTGGAAAAGTATGTACACTTCCCTCAGGAGACCAATCTTGCTTTTAATGAATTATTTAAATTAAGGATAAATATGTGTAAGACAGTTTTTCCAGAAGTTACATTTACCACAGATTCCCCACCAGAATGCTGCAGTGAAAAATCCCAGAAAGAGAAGGGACAAAGAGTAGACAGCTCACAGCTAATGGCATTCTAGCTAAGTCATATCTCCAAGGTTTCCTGAATAACTGAAGAGAACAAGTGGAATAAAATGGATTTTGAAAGGAGTGCTTAAAGTCTGAAAAATTTAATGTTTTAACTGGATTGATAACATTCTACAAGGATGCTACTTCTGAAAGAAATAGGCTTTTCCTTCTCTAATACAAGGAATTTAATGCACACACATACAGACAACATTCTCCTGCATACATATTGAGAGGAAGTCCTGCTGATCAATTCCTATTGTTCAATGAACATGAGAAAAATCATGTTAAGGAGGAAAAGGAAAATGAGATTGCACAAAATAAAGGACGTAATGGGGAACTGAATAAGAATGTGTTCATCACACAACACTAGCACAGTTAAGGTGAATTTAATTCTTCTATTAAGACAAAAATAACGTCTGGAAGTTTCCAAGATTACCCTCAGAATCATCTTAGGCAAAAGGTAGGATATATACACATTAGACCAAGATGTATGTGAGTCAGGCACTGTTCCACTGATCAGGGAAAGTCCAAGGGCAGGAAAAAAACACCAAGATATTTACTGCAGAACTTCCAAAGGATAGTTGTAATGAAGGCAGCTGGAGAAAGAGAACCACCGCCCTTTTCAGTAAAATAGTTCAGATGGAATATTCAGAAGCTGTTTATATGAACAACTGATTTCTGAATTACTGTGTGGGACAGGAGTACTCTGTACTTCTGCACCAGATGAAGGAAGCATAAGAGGTCACAGATCACTTGTAATGTTACAAACAATGAAAAGAATGTTGAGAGCATCTTTTGGATTACATGAATATTACCACATTAATTTATTAAAAAAAATAGCTTTGCCCCTGATAAAATCAAATATAGTTTTTATAAATGTCTAAGGAAAGTGATTCATGAGCATTAGAAAAAAAAATATGATTTGAAAAACCTGACATTAAAATAAAAGATTAGTAAAATAACAAGATTAATGCACTATGCCAGATGATAAATCGGAAAAAAAATAATCATCTACTGTCAGGGTAAAGTCAAAATAAACTAATAAATCCTTTTCCACCCACGATAATTGTGTTTAAAAAAAAAAAAAAAAAAAAAAAAAAAAAAGTAGTAGTTCACTAAAAACATTTCAGTGTGACAGGAAAGAGGGTATCTCTTCATAACTCAACAGGGAACCTTACATAACTAGAGATCTAGTAGGACCACTGAGTAATTCTTATAATATGGCAGATTTATTTTCCTACAAAGAAAGGATGCATTTCTACCTTACAGAATGAAAAACATGAATGAAGCATATAAATATTGTTAAAAAAACAGTGACACTCAAGGAGAGCATTGTTTGTATTTGCAATACATCTGTGAAGTATTTATCTTAAAACATGTACTTAAAACTGTGTATTTGATCAGGAAAACAAACTATACACAAAAGCGTATGGAAAAGCTCCCTAACTTCTCATGAAATATTATTCAAGTCTTATCTTCCAAGTAGGAAGCTGATAAAATTACACCAGAGAATATTACGGCAATGCAAATTCCATTACTATATATTTCTCTGCAATATTTTTTTTAAACCTTGCAGTTGTATTCTAGCAGTCTCTGAAAATGTATATAAATACAGCTAATATTACAGTGTCTTAAAAATATTAGTTTAGTGGACAAATATGTACTTTTGGGTAAACAGCACATGGCCTTACAACAGCCATTCTTCTAAATGTTACAGCACTACTAATATTGTTTCAATTAAATAAAAATTAAAGCTGAGAAAATATCACAAAAGGGTAATCTAATATTTGATCATTACTGCGCTTATGTAAAGTGATATTTACAACAGCATTTTGTGAACTTGGCAATTTCTCTAAAAAATGTAGTTTTAATAAGTTTTAGTAGACTGCACTGCTGTATTATGCACATTATCATCAAAAACTCTGTCAAGTTTCATGTAAAATCAGTTCTTGAGGCATATGAGGATGAAGTGCCTTTTTTGCCTTTCACTAAACAACCCTTTACTTTTAGATCAGACTGAAGATTTCATTTAGAGACCTCTCAGATTAAACAAAGCCTAATATAAAATATACCATCTTGATATCATTGACACAACCCATTTCAGGATTTTTAGGAGACCCATTCTTTATTTCCATTGGGAAACTCTGAAAGCTAGCAATTGTATCCATACCTACATACTTTGCAATTAAGGATAGCTTCCACAGATTAACTGATTGCCTTCCAGCAACATCCAATCCACTACCTATGTGAAATAGGAGAAAAGCAGTTGGTATAACTGATAACCGGTTGGTGTTTCAGGAAAAAAAAAACTTATTTCTTCTCTCTCTCTCCTGCATAGAGTAAGGACAGAAAACATGGGAGTTGTGACGTGCACAACTACCTTGAGGAGGGAAAGCAAAGTACAAGATAAATCTAAACTAATAGCATCTGAAGCATCACAATAATTATATGAAATTTAGTTCCTCAAATGTATCTGAGTTTGGTTTTTGAGAAAGGCTTGGGATTATATCTGCCTCCCTAAGTCTGAAAAGATAATTATCTTAACCATATTCCAGCAAAGCATTTCTTTTTTGCTGCAAGTTTTTAAGAACTTCAATTTCATTTTAGTTATAGTTCAGTTTTTCAGATCAAAATAGAAATCTGCTATAATGTTACCCAGAAAACTTATGTTTAACACTGTTAGAATTTAAAGTGTTAAAATAAGCCCTGTGAGGGGTACAGAAGCATCAGAGACAGCAACTTTCACTTCTTCATATTTTGAAGATAATATATGATAGACCATATTTATGTAAAGCTTGCATCTCAGAGTTTCTATTGCCCATAATAAATGCAACAGATCTCCCTAGAAATGCCTGCCTTCCTATATTACATTACAGGGTGGGCAGCCAGATGTTCTGTTCTACTCAAACACAGAGCATGCTGGCATCATGGACATGTGCTTAAGAAATCAGCATCCAAATGAGAAGGAAAGACTCTAATTAGACAGCAAGATATTAATTACTAGTATCCAGCAGAGAAAGCAGAGGTTTCCTTACTGTCAATACACTGCTGTTACAATAGGGAATTGTACTTTTTTTTTTTTTCCCCCCCCTCTAAAGCTTTCATCAACTAGATAATGTTAACACATAACATTGCCTATTTGTAAATATGAACTTAGACAAAGTCCCAGCTGTTAAGAATGCTAACATTTGCCTTTTTTTCATACAACATTCTCACAGATAGGAAATAATGATATATTCTGCATCAAATATTTCCTCTGTTAGAATAGCTGAATTTTCTAAAACTAAGTCTGAAAAAAAGCAAAAACCCACAACCCATGGTGAATCAAGTTTCCAGAGTTGTAAGAGCTCCAGACTCTTATAAGTAATAAGTTCAGGATTTCCCAAGTCTTCAAAACATGCTAGTTTGGGGGAATATATCCCATGGGGATCCTAGTCTTAAGCACAACTCTGGAATTGAAGGTGGCTTTTTAAATTTTTATTTTAAATCCAACTCTTCTCCATTTGTCATCAAGAGAAGCCATACCTACAGGACCTAGTCTTAAATGCCATTGTTAATATTTAATCAAAAACAGAGATTTTATTTTCATAAGATATCAGGCATCATTTTCTCTTAGGGATAAACTTAGTTATTTCTTATACTTTCTACAGGAAAGTTTCCTCTTTCATCCCAAAGAAGTCATGGCAGATACAGAAAATGTTGTTCAGAAAGATGATGGGAGATTATAATTAGGTACAGCCTTCCACTCAGTACAGTCCAGAAGAAAAAAAAAAAAAAAAAAAAAAAGCTTGTTATCTTGGATCTGCAAGAACCCTTTTTTGTGTTCCTAATACACTGTATTTCTGACAGTGCAACACAGCTTTTCCTTACTTTTTAAAATCAAACAAAAGTTTTACTCAAAATCACCTTCTTTTCCTGCATGAACAAGGAGAACACATGGAAAAACTAAAAGGGAGATTTCACAGACAAAAAAGCTGTTGATTACTTTCGCATCATGGCAGGTACAACACTCAGATAAACAGAGGAGGATGCTTAGCCACGGAGGATGGCAAATACTCTTGTGAACATGGAATCACATATAACAAGGATCTTTCTATTCTATGAAGTTTATCAAACCTCCAGCTGCCGGTTCATGAAACATCACAAAGCTTTGCCTCTATGTTCCATGGTGAGTCCTGTATGCAGTCTGTCTTGATCATTTAAATATGCAGATTTGCTCTGACTTAGTCAACTGCTTCCACTGTTTTATACTGTCAGGCAATCTTTCTTGTTTTAGGACTACCAGAGTGTTCTCTTTAGCAAGAATGAAATATGCAATCCAGCTTCAGGTGAAGAATGAAGTAACTTGTGGCAGTGCCAAGTTAATTAGGACCAATTATAACTTGATTGACTTACTTTGGCAATAGAATGACAAGGAATGTGCTAGATAGAATTTCCGCATCTATACAAATTTGTGATTTATGGGAAGCTGTTACATGGATTGTGGAGCTCATTCCATTTGCTAACTAAAACAAAAGTGTCCAATTTGGGCTAGCAACTGTTTTCTTATCCTTGAAGAAACAGTCAAATAACGTCAAAATGACAGACTCTCCCAAGCACAGCTGCTCTGTTTCCTCATGCCTCCCCTTTATTATTACTTTTTGCAGAGCCTCCCCAAATAGTTTATAATTCTGAGCTGTATTTTAGACTTGAAAACTGAAGTGCTATCAGAAAGTCGTTCCAGGAAATTACTGACCTAAGCCTTCCTTCAGAAAAACTTGGAATATAAGTCTATCTAGTCTTTATGAATGGAGAATCTATCCACTCTTTGCTGCAATCACAACTCTAAGGCTCTGAAAAATAGAGACTTCAGCAACTTTCAGTATACCTTCCATGCTCACCCAAGTTCCACAGGCCACTCTTCAAAACACTACTGCAGTGAGATAACCTTAGTAATCATCTTATATTATTCTTTGAATATCTAAAGAGTCCGTGAACACAAAGAATCATTAAAACAACAACATACCTAAGTGTACTAGCCATTTGTACCATATAATCATGAATCTATCTCGATTCCATTCATTTTCTCTATTCCTCAGTCATCATATTTGATGTTACTATCCATAAAATCGCTCATAGCGTTTACATTGTGGCTTTGTTTTAAATATAATCTTATGAAAATTAGAATTGAAATTCTTAATACAGTTTTGCCACATAGAGTAATTACTCTGATCTCATTTCACTTGTGGTAATAAATCATCTACCTTGAGAGAAGAAGGCAGATTTTGATCTCACATCAGTCAACATTACAGTACTAACACAGGCCAGAAGGCATGTAAGTCATTAACAGACAGTAGATATTACATTTATAAATAAATCAAAGCTAGCATTGAGAGCACGCTGGTTTTTATTCTGATTTTTCCTCACTTTTTCTTCTCATTATCTATATCAACTTTCCACACTTTCTATACAAATCTCCTAATATTTTCCTCACTGTCTGCTCATCTGGTATATTGCTTTTCAAGTAGTTTTCTTATTCATAACGTCTCTCTTTTCACTGATGGTTTCATTTGATTATTTAAGAAATAGAGTCCAAGTGTCAACTCTTTTGCTTAATATAACATACCTGCAGTTTGTTGCAATAGGAAGCACTTCCTACAGCGAGTCTTTTTGAGAAGACCCTAATGCTTCTTTTCCATGTAGTAGTTTAATGTGAAATAATTTTCTAAGATTAATTCTATGCATCATTTAGATGAGTTAAATCCCAAGTAAGCCAGCCCTCAGCTTAATTATTCTAAATCATTCCCTAACTTTTATGTAACATAATAAACGTGGACTTTATTTGCTTCTGGGGAAATAGTTAAATTTTGCATGCATTCATAACTAACCAAAGTACAAAGTAATTAAAGCTTTTCAGTGCTTTCTGATAAGCATTACCACAACATAGCAATTAAGCTCTCCAAAAAAAAAAAAAAAAAAAAAAAAAAAAAAAAAAATCACAGAAGGTGCATGAAATTAAAGTATTTTAGAATAGGTAGTAAAAGGTGGAATCTGTGTAATTTTTTGGAGTATACGTGTGCATCCCAAGTGATGCTTGGAAATAAGTGCATCCAAGTTTGATAGAAAAGGAAGTGCCAAATTTTGGCTCCAGAGAACAGCTTTTAAAAGTTCAAATACAATTTTCACCATTGGTAGTGGGAGAGCTTATAGAACCTCTCATCTTGATGGATTCCCAGAACTGCTGCTAATTGTGAACACCCAGTGTATTGTTTTACACACAAAGCCTGCAAGTGGTGCCCTGAGTATGCCTAAATGGTGTGCAAAAGAGCCTGGAGTGTAATGCTATATGGACAGGTAACAGAAAGATCACGAGGCATGTCATGTTACTATTACTTAGATGATAGCTATAAGAACGATACACTGAGAGCACGGCTCTACCTCACAGACTACAACTGAGGCAACAACAGGTTGCAAGAATCAAGCTTGTCCTTCAATTTTCCCCTAACCTTATGCTACAGCTAACAGATATTTTTCATTATCTCAACCTCCCCCCCCCCCCAAAAAAAAATTCTCTTTTGAAACAAAGAATAATACAGAATTCATTTTAAAATCCTCAACTTCTATAGCATAGCAAAGACAACGACTGAAGCATTCTCGATAGCAGGCTTGACAGTATGCTTCTTCACCAGCAACCCTTTTTCTGGTAACAGCATAGAAACAGTTTGCTATGTCAGCAAATCCAGAACTATTCTTTGACATCGGGGGGAGGGGAGGGAGAAGGCAACTTATTGCCATGTCAATCTTATTTTTTTCCCCACTTTTCTCAGCACCCCTTTGCTGTTAAACCAAACACACCTTGCAAACAGCAGAGGAGAACCCTCATATTGATAGTACAGCATGTTTTATGTTCTATAGTATAACTTACAAACTAGTAAAAAAAAAAAATCCAAAACATAAGATAAAAAACCACACAAAGAGTATACAAACATTAGAACCCAGGTGTAAATCAGAAACAAAAATAAGCTTATTTTGGGATACCTGAACACACCAGTAATGTTACTACTAGAAGCGTTATTTATGTTGTTTCTTCACACTTGTTACTATCTATAAAAGAACATGGCAATGTATAAAGTCACCAGAAGTTGTAGTTCATGAGCTTCTCATCTCTCATGTAAACTTAGACTGAAACATTCCTCGCTCCCTTTTAAGATCAGGCACACAGTAAGTCCTCCCGTTGGAGTCTTTTCTCTAAGTGTCAAGTCTCCTAAGCACTCTTCTCAATTCTCATTTTAACAGTGAAAATGTAAAATAAAATACTTAGCTGGGTCTGAGGGAGCAGTTAGTAAGCACAGCATTGGAAGAAAAAAAGCAGATTAACTGTATTGCTCTCAGAGATGTTATCCTAACAGATCTGTAGCATTTACAAATACCTTTCCAAGCCAGTAACAATAAAGAATTATTGAAATCAAGAACATAACCTCACTACTCTCTGAACTGCTTTGTTGAATAAGAGATACGTATTGAGGATGGTTCACTATTATTTTCAAATGCTAAAATGAAAATGAAACAAAAACAAGAGATTGCAACAAGGACTACTTCAGTTTCATATGACTACAAAAGCGTCTATATTATACACCTTAATAAAATAACAAAATATAACTGTGTTGTTAAGCACACAATATTATGCGAGTTTGGTCTATCTTTTGGCCAAAACACGAACCCTGAAAAGGTCATCCTTTTCAACCATTCCCCACAAAATTAGCAGGGAAGAAAAGAGAAGAACAGTAAGCAAGAAGGAAGTAGAATTCTCGGCAATCCATTTATGGACTATTGAAAAGGTCACAATATAGTATGTTATTCTAATTCCTTGAGTATATGCAGCTTTAAAATTCCAGCATCTCACTGAAGAGAGTAATGAGGACATAAGAGAAATACGAATTTATTGTTTTGACAGTGATTGTAATGAGAACATGAAATAACATGCCTCAAGGGTATCTGTCTTCAAGCAATATACACAATGATGTAAGTAAAAATAATATATGTAGGCAACTGTATAGACAAATAGATACCACAGATCTTAATATATCAAAAGCAATGTTGCAGAAGTGCTTCCCTTTTAATTCTAGCTTGTAACATTAAATATAATTTAATAAAAACATCTCTAAAAAAACACTTAAGTTCTAGATCATGCCTCAAACTCATTTGTGACATTCTCACAGAACCCCCCATTACATAATTTTTGTAGAGATCAACACTTAAATTACAAAAACACTAAAATTACATCAGTTCAACTGTTCCCTGATTTTATTTGAAATCCTCTCTGTCTTTGGAGATTCAAGTATATCTGTAACAAATCATGTCTTGAAGAATCTTCCACTTCAGAAGTCTTAGAAGACTGAAATATTGAAATAACGATCTCTCAAAATGGCCTTCACAGGAAGATTGCAGGCATCATGAGTTTGGTCAAAATTTGCTTCCCTTTGCTTCATGTGAATAAGTTTATTATCTAGATGATGTTAACTGTGTCTACTCATAATGTTAGAGAAATTCCATAGACAAGTTCATAAAATTTTAACTGATACACTGCTAAGAGACAAGCAGTGAACTGCCTGCTTAGTCCCACCTAAGAGAGAAAACTTTTATCTTAACATAAACAGTATTGCAATCACATATCAGAAGGAGAGTTAAATGAAAAAGTTATTGGAACTTAAATTCAGTAACCGGCTCCTAGCTTCGCACAAATGCACATACTGCAGAAGCATTTAGCTAGCATCACTGCTAGCTAAAAAGATTCTTACTCAAAACTCTTAAAACTTTTACCTTTAGTAATTTGATCACAAAAATTACACAGCTAACAAGTTCAGATGATTTGAGTAATAAGTGTCTTATTCATAATTTTCATGATTATATTTATTTTCTGAGAATGTGACACCTACAAGCACCCAAGCTATAACCTACTGAAACTTCATTTCTTACCTCTTTATCTTTTTTATTTCCATAGATAATTTGTGATCTCTCTTTAGAATCCTTTTTATGTACTTGATATCTGACATTCCAAATGTGAGCTAATATGATTAAACATTTGTAGACACTATATTTCTATCTCTATTTAAATTATAATTTTCCATCTGATTCTCATCTTCCTTAACTACAACTCAGAAACCCATATTTCATGTTCATTCTCAGTATTTACCTAAAATTACTATTCATGCAAAAATTCCTGAACCATGCCCTCTCTTCACTTGCTCAAATCGTAATAACAGCCAAATCTGAATAGACATGTTAAAAAAACACATCTTGCATCCTTGTAATCATTCAAAGACTACTAAGGTACTCCACACTATAAAAACTGTGAGGGATGATCATTTATTGAGATAAAGAACCACCACCTTTGAAACATGAATAAAAGGATGGCGAAGATTTTTGTCTCTTTGTCATGGAAATATTGCTAAATCTCTTCCACCATCATGAAGTAATGCATTAATGGACATGTGCAAGGAAGATTTTCCAATTTCTCTCTGCATTGCATATGTCTTCAGTATCATTAGTCCTTGAATGAATATTTAAGTTTGAAACAAAAGACTTCCTCACGGTTTTAACCTTGAAGTTATTCATTATCATTGTGCTGAAGGATATGCCTTTGAGAAACCAGTTCAGAGGAACTTTTGAGTTAGTGTTAGAAAAAAAAAAACTGGTAAAGGAAAGCTATTGTAGAAAAAAATCTTCTCCTTCACATGTTCTATGGAGTAAGGAATACGTGGAAGTAAAGGAATGCTTGTAAGTATGCCTGAGACAATTCAAAGAAAGGAGAGTACGAGAACACAAGCTTCTTTCTGTCATTTAACATTTGACTAGGCAAAGGCCTTACTCCATCCAAAGTTCTTTATTGAAGTTACTCTTTAAGTCTAAGCCTAGACAATAAGAATCAACACTGAAAGAATTAAGGATCTAAGTACACTCTGCACAGCTGAGTGATAAGCAGTTTAAGCTACTTCTCATGTGCTCCGTTACCAGATTTGCTTTTGAAAAAGTTTATGTTGATTTATCATTTTTTTTTTCAAAGCCTAAATTACATTCATTTCCATGGTAATTAACAATCCTTCTGACTTCTATTTAAACAGGCATTACTTTAAACAATACATAATAACCTCTGCATCATTCATTCCTGAAAGCTGAAAAGTCTCTTATTCTGTCACTGAAGTTTGACCAATTCCACGTACTATAAAAGAATTCCACATCTTCAACAATGTTTAGTTTTCAAGGAGGAGAGCCTACAACTTCATGTTGGTCTTTGTCTTTAGATCCCTGCAAAATGATGCATTTTGGTGCAAGCATGGCACCTTCTCCTTTTCCTACACATAGGAGTTATAAGTTTTTGTTCATAGTACAAACTTTTACATCCAAACATATGCTCTTCTACTCAGTTCTTATGTTTTACTTGAAAAGATTTATTAGCTATTACCTAATATTCAAAAATAGGAGAAACTCTTGCCACTTATAAATCTTCATTTTTGTGGTTTGGCAGAAATAATGTTAACTATGATGAAACTCAGTTGAACAATGCTATTCTTGTCAAAATTGCAAGAACACAAGACACTATGCTATAAATATTTCTCCGGACTTCTAAAGAAAGCATTGGATGTAAATACAGACTTTCTACACATCACCAAGCACATCATATTTTTTAAGTATTGAGATCACCTTCACACCCACGTTTCCCATTGAGCTCAGAATATGATGCTTAAATGTTTGGACATCAGTGATTAGCAGAAGTTTCTTTAGTCATTTAATTAAGTTGCCCTTCTTACACCCATCTCCCTCTAATCTGACCAGCAGACAAGAACCATCTATCCTGATAGTCATTTAATCATCATCCATTTATTTATTTTTTTAATTGTAAAATGTTAACTATTGCAGACTAACCCCGCGGGGGGGGGGGCCCCCCATTTTAAATTTTGTCAAGACTAATTACACCAAAGCATTGAATATATTTGGTGCACATTTCCTTGACTTTATTGCTACACCTCTAAAAAATTTTGGTATGCTTATAAGACATCTCAGTTTTGGCTGACAAAAATAGCAGAATTATTACAAAAATGAATGGTCTTAAGAGGATTTTCTGCAAAACAAGTAAACTTATTCACTGAAAGATTAGTATACATGTATACACTCCCTCCCTACCTCCCAAGGACACTCATGTACTGTTGGTAAGTCTGATATTCCAAGCCCAAGGACTCTTACAGGTTTCACCGGGAGCTACAACAAGGAAAACTGTTTCTGCTCCCAGTAAAATCTTCAGGCATAACATGAGATCATAACACGCCTGTTCTGATTTATTTTTTACTTCCTGCAGTGGCATAGATGTATTTTCCAACCCTTTCGTTTAAGAGCTTACCATGAACTCCAGATCTAAACCTTAAAGTTTCAGATCTCAATTATTTTTGTTTAAACTGGATTAGTGTACAGAATATCATGAAAGCACTACAGATTGATTTGGCCATGGACTGTCTCCCAGACCACCCTCTCCTTGGAGAGTTATAGAACAATCCCATGCACAAATAAAATAGCTAGTGCTCACTTTGCTCCCTCATGTGGGAATCCTTAATATAAGCTCATTGCCTCTTCATGGGATGGCACATTAAGATGTTTGTTTTATTTCACACCTCCAGAAATACAATAGCAATGATGAATACAGAGGACAGAGGCCCTCTTGGATAATTCTCCAAACGTGAAGGCTATTGCTCCTTGCTGTCATGCAAAGACATTGTGTAAAATCTACGGCAGATAAGACGCATGCAAAAGTAATTCATGTGTATGACTGCTAAAACAAACTAGAATCTATAGTCACCATTAATAATGACAGCCACCACATGGAGCTGCCTTAGGCATCTCCTTTACAAAGGTCAGTCATAAAGCACATTCCAATTCACTGCATTTTACTTTTACTATTGCCTTCTAGCACAAATCCAATTACTTCTATTTTGTAAGTCAGTATCTTCATCAGCAACACACAGCAGAAAACAAAACATACTTAGGTGACACTTTCATAGCTTTAGGCAGATCTGATTAATGAGGCACAGCTGAAAGCAACTTTTTTTTTTTTCTGCACGTCAAGAAGATTTCCCAAGTAGTGCAAAGTTCCTTTCTAATGTTGTTAATTAACATTTTAACCACCACCATGAACGCTGAAATCTAATGCACTTCTTAAGCTGCACTAGCCATCCATCCATGTCCTATTATCCCTGTATATATAATTACATATGATTTGATATTAACAGCCACAGATTCATCTAAATAGATTGGAAATGAAGCTCTTGCTACAGTACCAGCTACCTAGAAACATGCCCATTGACTTCACTGATGCAAGTAACAGAAACATGTCTGTTTTAAACACAGCTTCTTAACTTAAAAACATGATATTTGAGAACAGTTGAAATTTTAATACTGAAAACATGATTTATATTGAAAACATTTCTTCTTGCTAGCAAAATCCCTCTCACACACAGTCATAAAAAATTAAAACATCTATTGGTGTAAACAAGTTGTTAAACAAAGCTTCAGTTAAATAACAGGCAAGAAAAATCTTTCCAAGCACATTGAAATTACTGTCAATATTTAAAAGCTCTAATGCCAGTAAGTAACATCCTGTAGTTTTCTTTATCCCTGCCTATGCAGTACCAGATTAAAAGAAATATACCTGTTAATAGGTCTTGTTAACATGCTTGCTTTATAGTAAAACATTCATGTAAGGTCTCTGAGAATAAAAACCAATCTGGATGGCAAAAGCAATAGTATCAAGAATGATAGCTCTAAGGGAGCCCTAACAGCACCTCCTGCTGAGTCAACGTTAAGATCATTTACAGCTCTTTGCTATGTAGAGGTAGATAACCAAGACAATCAGTCACAACGCACAAAACTTATGCTTTAAGTTACATGACCAAACAACCTCTGTGCTTAAAAGATCAACTGCTTTTCCACAAAAGCAGAAAATAAAGACCTATTAAAGTAAACATACTAAATAAGCACTTATACTAGCAAGTACCGTTTTGCATTATTTTCTTCATTTCTTTGGGTTACTTATTTACATAAGCTGATGCACAATGAGAATTATGAATCCCAATTCCCATAGCCTGTCATTAGATAATTAAAAAAAAAAAAAAAAAAACTTTTTCCCATGCAATTTGGAGGAAATTTGGAGGAATACTGGTTAACTTCTTCAATTTCAAAGTGTAATGGAAATAAACCATGCCTTGGTTAATCAATTTCTTCTTCTCTAACTTCAGACTTTTTCAGTCAAACTGCACAACTTTCAATTAATATATTTGTTTCTTGACCCTAGTCTTCTCCCAAGACCAGAACCACCAGTTGCAAACAGTACTCTTGAATTGCGAGCACTTCTCAAGCCAAGACAAATGACAAAGTAATAATGAGTCAGTAATGAATAACTACTGCCAAATAGCATTATGTTAAAGGTTAGTAGACAGAATATTATTCCCAAAATACAGTGCTACTGAACTGTATTCCCCCCCACCCCCCAAATCAGTGGGGTTTTTTTTTTTTTTTTTTTTTAAGCAAGAAACATTTTAAGATGATGTAAGGAGAGGCAGCAACAAACACAGTTGCTACAAACCCAAGAAAGATAGTGGTTATAATCCAGAAATAAAGAAGGAATCACTCACCCATTCCAAGGATCAAGCACCAAACACTCCAAAGCAGATGATTTCGAAGTAGAAATTTTTCCCAGCTGCCAGCCATTATACGAGGTTAGGAGGAATTGCTTCCACCTGTGTTCCCAGAGCTGGCTACACCCTTTCACCAGGTGCTTCCATCAGTGGTTCCAGCTGTGACCTAACAACTCCTATAGAGATGAAAAGGTCAAATTACCCAGGAAAGCATTTGTGCACTAACAAGTACTGACTTGCTCAGATAGTACAGTTTCAGTATTTTCTTGCAATCCTAACTTTAAACTCAGCCATATCACTCTTGTTAAAGCTCAAACATTATGTGAAGACCAAGACACTGCACCATTCATTAATTATATATTATCATATTGCCTTGGACAAGTTTTTTTGTTTTTTGTTTTTTTTTTTATTTTTATTTTTAGGATGGGAGCTTTAAAAACAGGTTTGAATTTCAATAGCAGTAGAAGTCAGAAGACAACTGAGATAAGCACTGCAAAGATTTTTATTAAAATATCTTAGAATGACCAATTGTTTTGCAACTTCGGGAAATCAAAAGAGACACCCTAATGTAGAAAATAAGAACTGCTAGAAAAACAAATATTTCCAATAGTATCTTGAAAAAGAAACAAAATGTTCTCTCAAGTTTAATTGGCATGTTCTGAAACAGTATTATTTTCATATATTTTTGAGCAACATAGAGAATTTGAAGATTTATTTTATGAATAGTATTAATTAAATTACATGATGCAACAATTTCAAAGCCTGTTTATAAAATTTCCTCCACAAGAAATATTTTTGAAAAAGCATAACACAAACTTCAGCATAAGTGTCTATTAACATCACCACCAAATAATGTATTTTCCCTTGGAAGATGTTGTTACAGTAAGTGTACTTCATCAATAATGTACCATGAGAAATCTAGCGAGTCTTGGTTTATATTTTAAATCTCATTTATTATTGGCAAGATCTGGGAGGAAAAAAAAAATTTCTTGGAACTGCATACAGCTACATCTAAAATAGATTTTACATTTATTCATATGACACAGCTTGTTTCACATATAAGATGATACAGGTTGTTGTTTTTATATCCAAGAACAGTTCAGAATTACTGGTTTTTCAGAATAAAATATGCCAAATATCCGTCACAATATATCAAAGGCATAGCTTGAGCAGTCTTTAGTTTTAGTGCTTCTATAAACAAACTGCAATTATAAAATAATTTACCTGTATCTTAAAATTTTGATTTAATTTTCATTTCATTGCATGTGATACAAAAAAGTGAAGATTCAGACTTTTCTAGAACATGAAACACCTGCAAGGTACTTCTCAATTTCACAAGTACACTGTCCGATATTTTTGTTTGATATAATTACAGCTTGTGGCAGTTCTTAACTATTTCTGTTCATTAGAAAGTAAGATTTAATTTTATTCACCCATCAAGAAGCACACATTTTATTTGAATCAATTATATTCAGTATATCAAGTCTGAACTACCAATCTTCTCATTAGAGCAGAGATGATCAATGTGTTTGAGAATATTTTCTTCTCATATGTTGTACTGCAATGGAAAGCAGCGCAACAACAGTATAGTAGTAAACTCCTAGGCTACAGCAAGTAAGAATATGGTCAAATACAGCTGCTGTGGAAACAGAAACAAAGGAAATAATTTCCTTACCCTTGGAAGGCCTTGGGTACACAGGGATCACCAGTGAGATACCCTTGCCTCCACTGCCAACCCTTAAATGAGGGCTGGGAACAAGTGCATCCTGGCTCCATCCCTTCTGGTTGCTCAGGTTCGTTGCATGCACCTGAGCTTCCCTGGGTTGGCCCTGCCCTCCCACCAGGTGTTCAATCACTGCTTCAAGCTGTGACTTAGCATTTGCTAAGTCTACATATGCTAAAGATATCTTGTTCAATTTAACATTATAAAGTTGGTGAACTGCCAGCTACAAGCTTACACTGTGCTATTTTTTTTTTTTTTTTTTTTCCAGAATACAGATACACCTATCCTATTTTGCTCCTGATACTCAATAACCATATTTCTAGCCAAACCTTTTTTGAAGCAAATTGCCTGTTTAAAATGCAGAAAAAGATTTTCATTCAGATATTGCCAATGCAGAAATAGCAAGAATTAGACTCTGTTCCACATCTAAAGCACCTGTTATGTCTCTGCATTTAGAAAAAAATATTCAGAGACTTTACATCATTATCCATGTATGTCAGACACATATCATTTACCTCATTGTACATTTTACGTTAAAGGCACTGGGTCTGGCTATTGACAGTCAACATAGAATCAAGCTTATCTAGCATTTGTTCTAGTATTACATTCAAGACAAAATGAAAGCAGGTGTTTCAAGGAAAAGCACTACATATACTGGATATGGGGTGAGCATGGTTTAATTTGTTCTCTGCAGTTCATTTGTGATACCAACTACCTGTTTTACTGTAGAGGTTATATGTTTAGAAAATATTTTGGAAGACGTTTCAAACATTACATTTCTGTACAAATTTTAAGCTTTCTCCCATTCAGTTCTCCTGAGAAGCACTGATTTTTTGTTTACTATTGAGTACACACAACTCAGAGCTACATCTAAGGATTAATTAATGTTCATCCCAAGCTACAACAGTGTTACAATATCAGAAAGTAATGCCAATTAACTTACATTCATTAGAAATAAATAAAATCTGCATAAAGAAATTTAAAATAAATCCCCATAAAATTTCTGTTGCTGCTAACGCTGTTTATGCCAAGTTCAGTAATTTCATAGAAAAAAAGGTGCTAGGTAATGTGTAATTATATTCTGTGCATCTGTAGTTGATGCTCAAAATTGTGGTCGTTTGTTATACTGCATTTTTGCTTTGTATGTAATACAATTCAATGGAACAATTGAAATTAAAAATGTATATGCAATCCTTAAGTACTCAAAAGAGAGTCTTAACTAAAACAAATCATAGTGCTGAAAATTTAAAGAGTTGCAATTACAGTGCCTTATTACTACTTACATAATCCAAGGTTGTGAAATAGAATACTGCAATCATTTTTAGACAGGCACAGAAAAGCCTAATGAGTGTTTTGAGGATGTAAAATCATGAGCAGTCATTAGGACTTTCATTTTTTTAACCCAGCAACACATTTTTAAGTTCAGACACCAGTTCTTCCATTTAGGTACCTATGCTTATTATACCTGGAGACTGCTGGTTCAGGTCTCCTTTAATTTGGTTCACATCTTGCCCTCCCATTCCTGCAAAACCTCTGCAGAATTGTAGAATAGCAGCTCACTGATCAATACTACACACAAGCTAGCTTCCATTCTGAAACTTTCTATTCCCAGTTCTGCTCTTCCTGTGCTCTTATTGCAACACAGGTAGGTCAGCCTGCCAGAGGGCCAGGGTAACTTTGGACTAGAAGAGCAATATACCTTTACTTTTGAGAGATTTTAGCTTTCACATAAAGTTAGTTTCACAGGCAGGTAAAATAGAAAAGCTAAGTACTATAAACTATCAAAACACTACAGCTGGAATTTAACTGTTGAGATATCACATCCATGGCTCAGTTAGTCTTCTCAACTGTTTTAAAAATCAAAACCAAGAAATACATATTTTCTATAGCATGAATCATATAATCCTGAAGTATCTTAGAGGAAGATCAGAGTAAGATGAATCATGCTGTAGAAGTCCCTATATTTTAGCTGTAAAGGCAGCATAAAAGACTATTTCAAATAACAACTATTTCTCAAATGATACCTACTTCATGAACATCTTCAGTTGCAAGAGATTATCCCAGTTCCAAAAATCCAAGCCTTCTTGTGATCCAGATTAATAATTTTCACTTTTAAAGAAAGGCACTGACTCCATAGCAATTTCAAGACTAAAGCACTTCACAGCTGTACAAATGAGCAGATTTGTAGATTTGCATATTCCATCAAATATTTTTTGACAGGCATAAAAATATTAACAGCATTTAGGATTTTTTTCCCTGACAGTGACAAATTAATATTGTAAATTTATAAAGCAATAGTAATAACAGCAAAAAGATAATGTTTCTTAACTAGAAAAAAAAAAAAAAAAAAAAAAAAGCAAATAAACAGAAAACCTATTACGAAAACAAACAAACGCAATACCAATCAGCATTACCCAGATTGTGATATTGTTTGAACATGGAGGAATACAACATACCATCATAAATATTTCAAGTGTCTATTACTTCCTCGTGCACAGAATGTGACCTCTAAAAGTCAACGTAGAGTAGCTGAAAGACCCTTTGTTAAGGAATATTCCAGGTTACTTAAATCTGATATAAAATCATTACTATTTTTTTTTTTTTTTTTTTTTTTTTTTTGGAAGCTATTCCATAAGTATATCAGTAAGGCACGTGAAAAATTGCAAAGGAAAGTTTGTCTTTTTATAGCATTGTCATCAAAATTTACTGGTATGTTAAAAATTCTAATTTGACAGTAAGTTTTCTGCCTTTTTTTACAGCATGTGATATACTATACAAATTACATTCATGGAGGATCTAGAAACACAATAATTAACAACTTGAAGATCTTCTAAATGCCAAAGCTATTTCATTGGCTGACCAAGAACATTTAAAAAGTCATGAATTCTATTGGAGAACATAATCCCCAAGATTAAATTATTCTTGAAGTAAAGATTAAAACAATTTACAAGTTTATATCTAGTACAAAAAACAGTCATGGAAAAAAAGAGCAAGAAAAAAAAATGATAACACAAGTAGCCATAATAAAAATAAGAATATACTTCAGCACAATAATAAAACAGTTTCTGATACATACCTCCTTCATAGGCTGACATGTAAATTCAATATCAAAGCACTAGTAGAGCTTTTTTTTTTTTAAATGCAAGAAACTGGAATCTAAAGTTTGGCTTTTTTAATCTTTTCGAAGAAGATTTTCACTGACTCCTCATGTTAGGTGTTTATGCCTTGCCCAAAAACAAACAAACAAAACAAAAACGCCCACAAAGAAAACAAATAATAATAATAAAAAGGAGCTGCATGCTTACCCTCCTGGAACAACCACTGAGTTCACTAGACAAATACAATAGTAGCAGACTAAAGCAGCTAGTTATTATTGTCAACTAACTGGTCTGTCAATTAGATGGGCAATAATTCAACCAGAAAATACCTGAAGTACTCCAAAAAAGAAGAATGTACAGAGGTAGAACTATACAAGGGACCAAAACTAGACTGCATTTGTTTTCTGCACATATCTCATTATTGTCTTCATCCAGGTGCTTCTTTTTCTTGTTTGACTTTAACAAATCACTTCAGCTTGTTAGTAGATGCTCACATGAATAAAAACCTCTGCTTCTATTCAAGCATTACTTGAGCAATGACAAGTATTTACTGCTATAAAACTGCATGAACTACTTACAAGTGAAATTTGAGTTATTTCAAAGTTGATCACAGTTTACTCTTATCTCCTTATTAGTGGACAAATCAAGACAATCACATTGAAAATAAAATGATTTTGTTGTTAGGCTAGTTGATCTTTCTTAAGGAAATAAAATAATACAGAAATTAACAATATTATGAGTGACAGTCTTAAAATATAAGTACTATCTTTCCCCATCTACAGAAGTGAATTTAGCTTACCCCTCATTGTGTAGGATGCTAAAAGCATTCATGAGCTATACCTGATTAATCTTCCTTGCACACAAGAAAAGAAGCTCCCCAAAAATCATTCCTACGAAGCAAGCATCTTTACAAACATTTTTATCACATTTTTAAACAGAGCACAGAATCCTATCAGTCGAACAGAAAGGATCCTCTGTTCTGAGAACACCTGTGTGATTTCTTATTAATTATTCATCACCTGTGAGCAAATATGGCCTCTGCCTCCTCAAATAACAAATGCTGAAATTGTGATAACATATGGCTGCTTGTTTCTCCTAAGGAATCATGCATATATAGAAAGATTGCCCGTCTCCGAGGTTATTTATTTTGTTCACCCTGAAGAGGGGAGGCCTCATGGCAGCCTGCATCTCCTCACAGGGAGTTTAGGCTGGCGCTGAGCTCTGCTCTCAGGTGACAGCAACAGGGCTGAAGGGAATTGCATGGAGCAGCGTCAGGGTATGGCACCAAGCCTGCTGGAATTCAGTAAGCATTTGCATAACACCATCAAAAATATAGTTTAGTTTTTAGGCAGTCCTCTCTGAAACCAGGAGTGAGACTTAAAGATTCATGTGGGCTCCTTCCACACTCTATTACCCTTCGCCTACCTCAGAAGGAAATTTTAAAAAAGTTTTCCTCATCTTTCCCTCCCCTTTATTTTAAAACCCCAAACAAAAAAGGTATAATGAAATTTACAGTTACCATTACAGAATTTGTCACCCTCCTTTCCACTTTTTTGAACAGGAAAGATTAAAATCTATGCTAGTGAGCTGGCTCATGAAATCATCTCACACCCATCTGAGGTGGAAAACTGATCATTCATCTGGAGAGCAAAGCAGACAGCTGGGCTGGGAACAACCCCAGCCATCCAATTTCAGCCTTTTTTGGCATCTGATTTTAATCTGCTTCTGCATATTTTTCCAATGCCTTAGATGAACACATTATGGCCTCAGTAACTTTGGAATGATTCTCTCCCTTCAAAATAAAAAGCAGGGAGAGAAGGGAAACACTAATGGAAAACTTTTTATATCCTGCTGCATATTATAAATATTTCAAGTACTGGCTATGCTAGAAAGAATTCTCCATCTTTCAAAAGTAAATTCACATACAGCTGTCCACTGCACATGTTGTTATTGTGTCCATTTGGGGTGGACCTTGCAATACATCTTTTTTGATTTCCACACAGCAGCAAGAAGTGGACAACTTTCTCCTTGGTTCCAGGAAGTACAGGAAACAAAATCCTGTTTGAATACTGCAGAGAATATAATTCTGTCTTCTGCTGCTTCTATCTCTAGAGGTGCACTTAATTTTGCCTTTTCTCTATGGATTCTATAGTGCACAAATACTGTGTATTCCAAGCAGGGACTTTTCTCGTTTAAGAGTCACAGCAACTCTCTGAGGTTGGTCAAAATTTTGTTCTTCTATCAATCAGTCTTTGTTTCCTTTCTCCCACCTTCACTAATATAATACATGTCAGAAAATTTTTACCTTCAGCTATACTGAAGGAAAACCAGCAGCCATTGGGTTTATCTATGTTGATGTCCATTTCCACACTATATTTTCCATGCTCTGCAGACCACGGTGCTGTGAGAATGATATTGTTTCTCTTCCCACACTAGTGTTTGTAGCCATGATATCCAGAATAGGTACCACAGCTGTATAGAAAGCAAAGTAGATCAGCATTCTCTCACTACTGGTGACAACTGAAAGAATAATTATCTTAATATGCCCACTGTCAGAAACAAGCACACTCTGTAATAACTGTATGCATATAGTCTTGAAAAACATTTATAATTCACATAAGAAAACTTATGTTATGCTCTACAAGTTCATTTATTCATCTGAGGCATGTACGTGTATGTTCTACTTTTGACTTCTTAGTTCAAAGCTGCAATTACTTAGACATATACCTACAAATTATCACAATTCAATAACATCTTCTGAATGAACAAATGTTACAAATTAAGCACAAAATGACAAATTGTGTTTTGCATGGAAAACAGCAGAGTAGTAAGGTAAAAAGTCCTGAAATCTTAAAGATTATGTTTCCAGAATGAAAGCTATTTTGGACCTTTGATAGAAAATGTAAAAAGGGATTTAAAACAGCATAGTAGCAGGTAAGACAGCTAACAAGGTGTATTGAAGAGAACTGAATGTCTGCCAGAGAGGAAAATTAAAACTCTTCAGTCTTGTTATTGCAACAATTAAAAGAGTTTTGAAAAGAGATGATTGTGAATTATTTTCCCTGATCCCTAAATGTATTCATTTCCCTAAAAGAGGCAACAGCCCAGCAGTGTTCCACTGCTCTGACCTGTACTGAGCTCACTGTATAAGTCAAACTGCATGTCCATTGGGCATTGTGGCACTGGACCACTTTAGTAAAAATAATAAGGATCTGTGACTAGTTCAGTTACGCAGCACCAAGTCTTTCAGCAATGAGAGAGAGTTACAGGAACGCTCAACAGAGGTGTGAATGCCTGACAATTTCCTGGGCTTAAATGTCAGAAAGATCAGCATTTACCATGGTATGTGCACGAAGTACACGCACCCTGAATTTTGTTGTAGTAGCTGGAATACGTACAGGTATGCTAATTTAGACACTCTCCTCTGAAAGTTACCACTATACAGGACAGTTTGTAGCATAAAATTTTCAGAAAGAAATTCAAGAAAGCTTAGAATAAACAGTCAAAGTGAAATTTGCTTTCTGTTTATACACTGGTTACAGAATTTTGTTCATAGTACACTGTGCATTTTTTCCTACTGTCTCTGCAAATATTTGTCACTAAGTACAGCAGTTCATTCATTTTCATTATATTCAGACCTCCAATCATCACCACACCTATCTAATCTGATTAACATAAAGTAATAAATGTCATGGCCATTGAACATGAGTAAATGCCATAACAGATGAACAGCATTACTTGACAAATAAGCATATTTAAGAAAAAGAAATTAATCCATTCTTCTTTTCTACAATAAGCTTTTTAATATCTCATGTTCAAATACTCACTGTACAAAACAAGAAGGGATAAATGATTCATATGATATCTAAGAAACTCCATTCAGAACTTCTTATAATACAACAGTCTTAAAATTACACATAAAAATAGTTATATAAAGCACACAGAATCATAGAATTGTAGAATATCCCATATATATATCCCATATATATATCCCATAACCACAAGTAATTCGTTGATGCTTGGTGAACGTCTACGAAGACCAAACAGGGTGGTGACTATGTTGCAAAACAGAGCTGAGAATTCGTGATAGTTTCCATGGAAATAAATAGGAGGCATTACTTTTTGAGGGACATACATATAAATAGATGTATTTGGAACAAACTGGTGTCAGATAAACAAAGCTGTATGCTATATGTATGTACTAGCATAACTCTTGTTCTAACTAAAGAAGGAAAAAAAATCCCACTGATCTATCCAGACTACCTGAGAACAATGTACAAAATAGATACACATAAAGAATATTCCTGTATGTGATTTCAAAAGAGCATTAAAATTTTCAATCATACTACAAAACTAATGGCATAACACTGAAAATGCTTACTACTGAAGATGATGGAATGTTAAGCAGTGCTGTAAGACTGGACAATGAAAACAGTTTTGTATTATTAACATTATCTGAATGAAATTAATTCATTGGATAATTGCCACCTTTTCAAACACTTGAGCTGAAAGACACCCTCAAATGACCAGCTGTCTATTTGAAATCTTCCTATGTTTGCTGAAACACGGTCATAGATTAAAAAACACAAACAAAAACACAAACAAACACAACAAAAACTCCAACCTGCACAACTAAGGTCAATACAGCATACAAGACTTAAGTTCCAGCACCAGATAACAGACTCAAATTCTGTTATATACACATTTTAACTGACCCAGAACAAGAATCAAAATTCTGTTCTGCACAGCTGATGCAATGTAATATTCTTTTACTACCAAGAAATATGTGTGAATGCAAAAAAGTACTAGATGACTTATTAATATTGTTCCTTTAACATTTAGACTTTTATGAGGACATCCAGAATTTTCAATAGAAGTATAATAAAAAGTTTTATATTTGGCATATTGCAGAACAGCAGATGTAATAGGCTAACCTTAAGCAAAGATGAAGGGTGCTGATATTCCAATTTCAACTGCACAGACCTCCTACTATTGTTACTGGCAAATATTAACTCTCAGGGAGGATGCAGCTTAACAGAACTCTTTTTTTTTTTTTTTTTTTTTTTTTTTTTTTCTTCTTTTCAATTGAAAACCTTTTGCCAAAGGGTATTTTAGGTTTTGACTATTCAGGTGACTATCCATGGTCAAGTAATGCTCAAATTCAATGAATTCAGCAAAAACGGTGTTCCTATGATCACTTCAATTATTAAGATTGACTACATGCCATTGCTAGACACACAGCACTGTTAGAGTGCTTAATGTTTGGAATGACATAAGAGTGGGACCAGCAGAAGTGAGTGCCAAAATCACACCCTGACAGCTAAGAAGTTAATCCAGATAGATTTCTCTCCTCTCCTCTCCTCTCCTCTCCTCTCCTCTCCTCTCCTCTCCTCCTCTCCCTTTTTTTTTTTTTTTTTCTAGAATGTGTATCCACCAAAAAACTTCTCTAATTTGTTAAGCATCTCGTCTTTTACTAAAATAAGTAGCATTTCTTACAGCCGTGGGTCTGGGGCCAAGCTCTACTTAAGTTAATAAGTTCTTTTTAAACAATCTTGATAAAAATATAGATAAAAATGACTGTTACTGCTAATTTAACATTTATATCAGTGTTTAGCAAGAAAAAAAAAAAAAAAAAGGAAATGCAGGGAAAAAACACAACAGTGAATTTTATTTATGAGCGAGTATAAGGTGAAAGAAAAACAACCCTGCAGCTTTTGGATTATGCTGTTATTCTGTATTAAGCAAATCAAGACCTAAAATTTAAAAAAATATAAGAAACAACCTCTCTGATGGCTGACATAGGTAAGCTACCATATACTGTGAATATAAATATATACTTATCCTCTGTTCACATTTTCTCAGTTTTCAGTTTTGGAGAATTTTTATTATTATTATTATTATTTTATATGAATAGAACAACTAATTAATGAAACTGGCTCCAAGTCTGGGCAGATTCTGTTCATTCACAAAATAAATTGGTATAAAATATGAATATGGCTCTCATAATTCAGATAATCTCAACATGTCACACACACAAAAGCAGTTTCTCCCTGCTGTGACATAAGTAAATATGGAAAAGCTTATAAGAAAGCTCTACCATTAAATCTTGTTTTAACTTTCCACTTTCAGTCTCAGATTTGGCAATTGGTTGCAATAGCAGGTGGATCTCAATGACCTATTACTGATTTCAGCAGCTGTGCAATATGGATCTGGTTCACAGATCATGGTCGGATCTGAACTCAGAGCAAATATTTCACTTTACTCTCCATTTTGGCAAATTAAAATGTAAGAAGATAACCATGCATTTCTGTTAGTGAGCAGTAGCTACAGAATCTGCTCAGTACTTTACCACCACTCATTAAAATTGTCTCTGTTCTCTTGCAAAGACTGAATACATACTTGAACTCAGTTTCTGTGCAAGAAAAATCAAGATATATTTGCAAAGTGTAAAGCAACAATAAAAAACATTTACATAAAGCATTAGTTAATGATTTAAATAAATAATGAGGCTATAATAAAATTGTTAAATCTTTCTAAGAGGTACTTAGCTTTGGAGCTGTACAAATCTGCAGCATTTAGTAAAGACGACAGGGAACGAGAAAACAATATAAACACTGAGAAGAGCACTGGATGCTCATTAATTCACTTCAGCTGCATACTGTGAATTATGATACGTGACAGAATATTTTAACTCGATTTTCCTCTAACTTAACTGATATTCTCTTACAATCCTACTCAAGAACATTTATGTAAAATGAAGGTGTTCTAAGCTTTCTCACATTGCCAAGGTGAACAAAGAGTATTCATGCCTCTGTAAATCCATAGACTCACTGAAAATAACAGAAAATAAAGTCTTTTATAACCAGAATTTTAAGAAAGAGAAATAGAATCACAATCCTTTATGCTCAGTGCAGAGCATAGACACAGACAACAATACAGAATGCTGAAGACTGCATTTCTGTCCCAGGAGTAGTAGTTTGTTTCATGATTATTTATGCGTGCAAAATGCCAGCTCATAAACTGCTATTTTCCTAAATATTACATTTAATAAGCAATAGATTCCAGTAGTTGACACTAAATAATATTGACCCCTTGACCTCCTATAAACATCAATGGAAAAATTTCCAGCACCTCTGCTGTGAAATTCCTCGGCACTATCCAAGCATGAAGGATGGCTCATCTAAATAACAAAGCTATTGACCTTGAGAGTAGCTAGGCATTTTCACTGCACACTTAATATAGAATGTAATCTATATGGTTACTCTAATATTGCCCCATAGCCTTTTATGTATACTTCTGCTACACATTATTATTGTTTTTAATATGGAGCATCCAATATAGTCAAAAATTCATATATCTTTTATTGCTCCCACTAATTGGCCTATGACTCCAGTGGGGACTGGTGATGAATGGAAGGAAAGAATTAACAGCAGGAGGCTATATGGTACAGGGCACTTGTGCTCTATTATATCACTATCATGTTATTCTCATGAGCTCAACACCAGCAAGGTTTTAAACCCAGGAAGCATATTCTTTCATAATCAGTTTATGTCTATGACAATACAATATTACACTTAATTTAACTGTATGCAACATTCTTAAAAGGGCTACAAAAAAAGAATAACCGTGCTTCATATAATTATTCTATATAAAGCATTCTTAGAGAGACTGAATAACCTTTTTTTTTTTTTTTTTTAAATTCAGTGAACACTTTGTGTCATCCAACTTGACGAGCTGCAAAGATCCACTGGAAAACTTCAGTGAACTTCTCTTCCTTTGAGGATTATTTTCTGGTGGCTGATAGCATAGAAGCCTTATACTCACAAAGACACATTTTCAGACAGCAACTTGTATTTTGGGATCTGTGAACTGATGGATGTAGTTATTTGTTCTAATAATATAGGCTCACTGAGCAAACAAAATCCAGGAACAGTCTAAATGCTATTTATAGCCACTAAATGTAAATACAGTGTGGTTAAATACCTGTTGGGATCAACAAAGACTTTAATAAATGTAGTAACATATTAAGAATATATCATAACTAAAGCAAGAATAAAAAGAATATATAAAAAACTGCAATTTTGTTCATGTTTCTGCTATTCAGTAGTTGTTAGATATGAGAATGAAATTACTCTGTGCAAGACAGTATTCTTAGGAAATAGTGGAAAATGCAGTATAGTGACATATTTTTACATTCTATAGTTTTCAAATAGGGATGGTTCTCATAAATTTGTTTGACCATGACAAAATTCATCTGACAGATGAGAGAATGTTATTAGATTTACCATTATAAATAGTTTTGACCCCGGATAGAAACAGAAATGCAGTTTAGGTTCCCAGTGCCCTGAATACCAGAGAACAAGTTCATCTGTATAATAAAATTTTGATGAATTATGACAAAGATTTTTTTGCAGTCTTTCCCTTTTCTCAGTTAGCTTTTATTTTACTGCATTTCACCCCCTCTTCCCATCTGCAACTGTCCTATTTCATTCCATCCTGTCTTCCTTCACACCACTGAAATTCCTCTCAGTTTTATAAAATTTAAGAAACTTGTCATGTTTTGTCGTTGTTTTTTTTTTTTTTTCTTTTTTTTTTCTTTTTTTTCTTTTTTTTCTTTTTCCATTATGCAGTGCTATAGAATTCGCAGAATTTGCTTGGTCCTGATTATCACTATTTGTAGTGTGAAAAGGTCTAAAACTCATTGCTTGTTTAGAGTGAGGCTTTATTTAAAGTTTATTGGCTTCAGGATGTTGGTGTGCTCACCAGACATTATTTGTTGGCAAGTACTGTGTCACAAACTGACATACTTATTTCCAACCAGATAAGCACGTTACTTCCCTCTCGCCCCAATTTTAGGATGATTTGTTGACTACTTTGAATATTCTGTGGTTGTTTCTGATCATCCTTTGAAGGATTTTTAAATGTAGAGTCACGGCTCTGTATAAAAAAAAAAAAGACAAAGTTTTTGGTAAGGATCAGATCCAGGTAAGGTCTGCCAATCATTTAACTTTTGTGTAATATCTGACATATAGTAATGAATCAGTCTTTCATTTCACCCCATGTAATGATAAGATGTCATCAATAACCAGATGTAGTATTTTATCAACTCTATCTAGTGAAAGTAAATTGATTTTGAACTGCAGGATACCAAGGCTTAAAAGGCAATAAAGCTTAAAGCTTTTGCAGGTTTGTAAATGGGTTGCAAAGTGATCTCAGGGCAACAGCAGGGTGCAAAGACTGGACAAGGGCAAAGTGTGTCTCTGAAAAAACCTTCTTCCCTTAGGTGCAAAGAGTATACCTATCAAAAAACCACCAGCTAAAAAAAGGAAACATTTAGGAACTCAATTCAAATTCAGTAAAAAGACTGAACAGTGCATTTCCTAGTATTGTCAAGATATTTATGGATTATTATGTAGTGACTATTACAGTTACATAAGAATACAGTATATTATAAAGATGCAAGTCTTTCCAGTAAAACTGAAGTCTCCCTTTTCTCTAACCAGTCACCCGCTTTATTCAAGTCATGATAATTTGGCAAATAATGCAAATACATTCAATTATAAAAAAGGGAAACAATCTTAATGCTTTTGATATGCACACCAAACTAATTAGCTGCTGTAGAAGGACTTTGCATGCTTACTTCCTGTTTAATAAAAAACTGACAGAGCGGTCATTAGCATCTTAGGATATACTCAGATTAATATGCAAAACATGTAAAAATTAACATAATAATTATGTTGAACAGAATACAAAATGTTTAGATGAATTTAACTCATTAAATAAATCCATCTTTACATTACCAGACTAACACAGGCAGTTGAAATATTTTCCATTATGTAATTATTATATTATTATTATATACTATTATATAATAATTATATATAATTATTTATAATATATATAATTAATATATACATAATTAATAATTATATATTATATATATATATACATTATGTAATTATTATGTAAATATTTTCCATTATGTAATAAACACAAATAAATTAAACGCATCTTGGATTTGTCCTCATGTAGCCTTCAGTTACGAAGATAAATGTGACTGTGATGATCAACTCAAGTAAGGAACTAGTTGTCAAAAAAAAGAGAAATTTCATTAATGCTCAATATCTTTTTTTCCCCACAGTGCTTTTGGCAATTCCCAAATCCTCCCACAGGGAATAAAGGGGTAGAAGGTGAATGTAACCTCATAGAAAGCAGGAGGATTAAATGACAGAAATTTAGGGTATTCTGAAGGAAAAAAAAAAAAAAAAAAACTAAAAACAAATCAAAACAACAACAAAAAAAGAATAGAAGAAGGTTATGCAACATGGCACCAAAAAGCTTTCACAGAATGCCTGGAACATTTCCAGAATTTTCCCTGTATTGAAAGTGTTGGACTACAAAAGAGAAAGGTTCATCTGTTTTTCTAAGGAGGGGCACATAGACCTATCAGTGTGCCCTTGGGGTTCTTACATAGTTAATTTGATTTAAATCTAAAGAAACATTACCTCATTAATGTCTGTTCATTTATGTTATTTAAACATGCTATTTTCTCTCAAAATAAATTAAAACACATTTAAGTATGATTAAGATTGTGCAGGTAAAAATCAAAGTTTAAGATCTAACCATAGCTTTTCATCAGCACAGAGGATTCACTTTTCTAACAGCAAGAAAAGCACAGAGGATAATAAAAAGAATATATATACACTGCAAATTCAATGGCAATTTTAGCACTTTTTTTAGCAATTGTATTTGGTTTTCTTTGAATAAGAAGTAAGGAATAAGGATATGGAAATTCCTGTGAAAATTCACAAGTATCTTCCTTTGCTTGTAGTATTGTCTATGGATTTTATGTAAGGATTTTTATGGGGCATGCAGTTTCACCCAGAACCAAGATCAGCCTTCACAACAGGCATTCTTGTTCTGCCCAGACTGCAGGTAAAAAATGATATGCAATAGTACTTTTTTTTTTTTTTTTTTTTTTTTTTAAATAAAGCTTAGCAGTTTCACATTCCACTGAAGAATTTTTAACTTACGCCTTCTTATAAAACTTTTTCCTGAAACGTTACTCAACTTCTTTAGTTTCAGTCTCAGAAATCATCCCAGAAGCATGAAAAGACAGATCACAATGAGAAGTGGCTCATTGGAATGAAAAGTATAGCTAGATAAATGCACACTGGAACTATTTTTACTTTCCCCACATATAGGCCATACCTACTAATTGATAAGCAGATTGGTTTTATCTTTTGGTGAAAACCTGCTTTCAGGGATAATCTTTCAGACTGTTCCTCCTAACTTTCCAAATATCTGTTTCACAGAAAAAATTTGCTCTGCAGCCACTGCACAGCATGACTTTGTGTGTACTATTGACCCCAAGTGAAGAGACCCCAGGTTGGCCAGAGTTTCGAGGTGAAGCTACCTAAATCTTCAAGTATTAGTACACCAAAGAAAACTTAACTTTCTGAGTCTTCAACTTAAAAAAGAAACCCTTTAGCTTTTTACTATAATACAAACACAAGAGCAACCAGAGATGCCAAAAAGAAGAAACGGGTTTCATGCATCAACTTCCCCTATCTGTATCGAACCTGCAGACTTTCAATTCCAGCCTTCATTTTGTTCCACTCAAAGACTAAGAACAAAAGCAAACACTGTGCAGTTTAGCTGCCTTTCCCCTGGAAAATCATTTTACCTCCTCTTCCACTCCCTGTTTTCTGATGTCAGTGTTCCAGCCCCATAGTGTGATCCGTAAAGCCTTTGCTGCAGCAAGCATGTTCAAGACTCCCTGGAGAGAAGAAACAATCCACTCCTACTTATGCCTGATTTTTCCTAAAGAAAAGTCATAAAATCATGGAGGGGAAAAAATAAAAGAGAAAAGACACACCAAAAAAAAAAAAAAGCTATGAAATCCCCCGATAAGCATCTTCATTGACGCTTCCAGAAAAGCATTTTGAAAATATGAAATAATAGTAAATCATGACACTTTCAAATATTCTGATTTTTATGAAGTGACTCATGGCGTATTCTATTTAATATATTCCAAAATGGATAAGTTACAATAAAAGTTTAATACAGTTTTAAATGTGGTATGCTGGTCCTGGATCAAAAAATCTCTCTACTGGTCTTGATGTCAAGATGTTCCTACTAGCTGCATATTTCATGATTTTAAAGCAGTCTTTTTTCTTCATACACTCTGCATACTACTTTCCTTCATACTACTCTGCAAGGCCGGCATCAATTTCTTAAGTTTGCTTTCAAGAGTTTTCAAGTATTTTGTTAAATCTATTCTTAGGGAGGTAGATGATTTACGACTAATAATGGCCTACACAAAGAGAACAAAATTTCTATTTGAACCATGTAGGGTGGTGCATAGCATCCATGTGGTCTCTTCCAAACCAAGCCATTCTGTGATTCTATGATAACATAAGTGCCTATATTGAGCATTTGACTAAAGCACCTACTCATTGTGGTTTTCTTTTGTTACATGAATTTTTAATTTTTATACAATTACCAATGGAGGAGTATGAGCAATTTATCCTTCACATTTTTGCTACAGTGATTTAAGATGACCCTGTGTAACTTCCACTCTTGCACCTACATCAGAGATGGTACCTGAAGGACCCATTAACAAAAGAAAAAGGCTGTACCCCAGAACCAAGTATGTCAATATCTCACTCACGACTTTATCCAAAAGTCAAAAAACAGGACCAAACAAAACAAAAACGTCTACATAGCAACTCTGTTCTTGCTCAAAACACACATCTTTATTTCCCTTTCAATTTATGCAGCTGGACTGTGAAAATTGGTAAAACCAGCCTTCTCTATGACTCACGTTAATCTTGAAATACTTAATCTGTCTTAGTAGTAATGAATTATTGATTTTATGTAAGAAGTATTTAATTAATCAGATAACTGGGACTAATAAGCTGGTAAATGCAAAGGGGAAACTCTATAGATAACCATGAAATTTCTCTCCATATGGATGCTTCTTCAGTCTTTAGTTTTTTTGCATCTTCAATAAGACACTTTTCTTGTCACTTGATAATGTTTCTGATGTACAGCATGTTGCATGCTTATTTTAGATTGCTGACATTTCTGAGAACAGTTGGTTTGATATACATGTACTAACAAAACAGAGTTGGTGAAAGATTAATATTTTGTTGGCAAAGGTCAGTTGTGTGATAATGACTTTTACTTACCCAAAAAACTTTTTAAGGAAGGTTACAGTAAATTAACCTAACTCCTGTCTGTCAATCAGTATACAACCTCATGACACATTTGCTCTTTGATAAACTGTTCAGTATGTATTATACCAAACTGTGAAAGAGATAGAAGGAAAAAGCTACTCACACAGACAGATTTAGATTCATTGGCAATTTACCCAAGGAGTGGTAAGCTTTATTTAGCAGGAGTCACAAATGTGCAGATCAAGGGGCAGTATGTAGGTAGGTTTTTGTAGTTTATGACTATATCAGTGTACAACACAGGGATAAAGGATTTGATACTAATGCATTCAAGACAGAGCTTGGTGAGAAACCTCTTTCATAATGCTTTGTTTTCCCTGTACTTGCCAAATGCTCACACACTTTCACAGTGATTCAGCAAAATGCATAAAAAGCACTTAACAATCTTTTTGCTGGTGGGGGGCACATAGGAAAAGATTGTAACACTAAATGCATACCAACGTGCGTCTTGGCATGTACTCTATTCACATCTATCAGTCTGCAGGTTATGGAAAGTTTTGCCTGACTAGCTGTGCCTGTCTCCCATTCTTTTCAGGAAAGGGGAAAAAAGAAAAGGAGAAATGCCTTAACTATAAATCAGCCCAAACAGAACTCAAGGAAGGCAAACATGGGGAATGTGACACTTCCCTCACATGAGGAGGTACTGATGCAACAGGAAGCATGTTGAGACCATCAAAAACACAGTCTGACCCAGCCATTAGCCCAGTGATGTTCCTCTGACTGTCACTAATCCAGGAAGTTGGTCAGAGGACCAAGATGGACCCACATTAGAAAACATTTCTGACAACTTTGAGAGTCATCATCCACAAGCAGGTAGAACCAAAATATAAAAGAAATGCAATAACAATACCCACAGTACTCACTTTACCCACAGAGCTAGGAACTAATATGACATTAATGTTCAAAAATGACCCAACATTCAAAATTAATTTGTTCAGACATTAATAGAATTTTTGTCCGTTCCACCTAGCTCATTCCTTGCATTTTTTTTTTAAACCTAGAGGCCTTGATCTCATCCTGTGGAACATTAGGTGTCAAAATAAGAGTCTTGCAAATAAAATAAATCTGAGTGAAAAGGAGAATAAGAAGCTACATTTCTCACATCTATAAAATTGTTCACAGTCTTTGGGAAAGGAACCCAAGAACTGAATTAGTTAAAATTCCAGTTTTTCTAGCCATTTTAACATTTTAACACTCACTTTTGCTCAGAAATGTCTATCTTTAGGAAACTTCTGCTATGGAAAATAAATGGGCAATAATTTATGTTTTTAACTATGATAGAATTTCACTTTGAAGGTGCACATGCAACTGCATTACTTACTTATACTTACTTATCATATATACTTACATATATACTTACTTACCATATATATTTTTACAGCTTTCATCTTATTTCAGAAGCCAGTACAAGAGATGCAACACAACCACTAGAAAAACATGATACACATACTCCAGTTTCAGAGCAAAGGCTACCATTCATTGACACAACTCCAAGTAGTACCTGATCAATCCAGTTGGAAAATCAAAGTGTTCTGTGAACAGCTGGTCTTCTAATTAGTGTGCTCAGGAGTAATCTCTTCTGCTTGAGTGTAAAATCTGCCTCACTTGTAGAAACAGTGATCTAGGAAGCAAAAGAGAATTAAAATGCTTAAGAGGAGATTTGTGATTAATGAATTAAAAATACAAAAAAAAAAAAAAAGAAAAAAAAAGAAATAAATGTCATTACTGGTCATATTTGGTGGGCACTGTATTAAAAATCATGACAAAAACTACATATTAGTGTAAGTAACAGAACAGCCTCTAATGGAGAAGGATTTCTGTTGCTATTTATAATAGTCATTTTATTGTTTTTTTATGTTGAATTTCCACGAGAAAATACTATTTTGTTTCTTCTACTTTGATTTATTTTTAAATTGAATACTAGGTTTTCTACAAACTACTTTCATCATCTATTAAGATCAGTGAAATTTAGATTATAAGGTAATACTAGAAATTGAAAAAGCAATCAAGTGTATGTGCTAGTCTGGACGTATAACAGCTTCTGAATATTCATGGCAAAAAAAAAAAAAAAAAAAAAAAAGCTTATTCTAAAAGAGAGAAAAACCCCTGTCCATAGGTCTAGACATCTTTAGAAACTTTATCAAAGTCCCTGCTATGGTATTGATGCATAATGAAAGGTGAGCTCTCAGGATTAAATTACCTTATCTCAAAGTCATCATATGCAATATTATTTACTGATGTATCACCTCTGTATTGCTCTCCTTTGCCTGTTTTTACTAAATAACCAGAGTCATCACCTAAAGAGTACAAAATTCTGCTACTGTATAATCATGCTATTCTTTTCATTTCAATTCCTTTACCCTTCTAGCTTACAGCTAGTACTGAGAGGAAGTACTGAGCTGCCAAAAATGACAAGCATTTGCTTTGAGTACTTTTTAATGCCTCTTGGATCATGTCTACCAAACAAAAATATTGTCTGTCCACCAAAAAATTGCCACCTCTTTTCACTATTAAAGAACAAATATCTGTTATCAATACAACACTGTACAACTTGCAGAAAGACTATGAACCACAGAAAAGAACAGTACAGTATGATGATACTGGATATTTCTTCAGTTCTTAATCATAATTAAAAAAAACTGAAGAGAGATATGCATTTTGCCAAGTCAAAAGTTTTTCTATGTTTTGATATTTGGTTCTATTAAAAACACCATCATATGAATGTTTCGTCAAAGAATCCATTTTAGTAAAAAAAATAGTGATATATCTCCCACACATGTATTTACATAGAAAAAAAAAACAAAAACAAACCATCAAGTGGAAACTCAAAAGGCATTTTACTGTTATATTTTATCCAATGGTGATTTCTTGCCATTTTATGTATTATATAGTTATCCAGAGTTTATAATGTTTGTACTACTTCCCACCAGTTATTTTATACTTTTGTTATTACACCAGGGAGAGAAGCACTCAGAACTGGTGAGACATCTCTATCTCATCCATTCCAGTTGATATCCAGTGTGTGAGAGCATATGAGCATCACTTTCTCTTGGGAAAGAATTTCTGGGTCAGTGCCTTTACTAGCAAAGAAATCTGAAAGCAACGACTAGAGCATACTGGGTTAGAACAGAGGACTGCACATCATGTTAAAGACATTTGCCTAGCAATTGGATAAGGATAAAAGAAGTATGCAGTAAAAGCAGAAAAGTAGGACATCAACATATATATATATATATTATACATACATATATCCTCACACACTTGTGATGTTTCTTGATTCCTTATATCAGTGAATGAAAACCACATCAGTACTGTTAGTAAGCAACTTCTCAGCAAATTTTTAAAAATACTCTGAAGTCTTGAGATGATTGCAAAAATGATATACAAATTTATATACGTATACAACTGATAACCATGCATGAACCTATGCCTTTGTTGTTACAGCATCTCATTTTCCTTAAATTGGGTTATCCAGATTTGTGTGGATATTATCTGCACATTATGCTATAGAATAGCTCTGTCAACAGAATAAACACCATGGTCACAGATAAAATGACATAAATATTCTCTCCTATAAAAGCTAAATATAGCCTGAATCCAAGTCAAGGCAACACGTGGCACTCCTCAAGACATGGCAAAAGCTGTTTGGAGTTTTAATTCAGTCTTCTCCCAAATCTTAGCTGCCAGACTGTTCAGTAAGACAACCAATTTTGGACAAAGCTATGTTTAGTTTCTAACCTAAAACAGTAGTATCAACATATTAGACTTCATTATCATAATATCTCATCAGCCATAGATATCAGGTAACATGCTATGAAACAGGGAGAGTTAAAATATGAAAATCACACAGTCCAAAAAGTCTTAATAAAACTACTCCTGCACTCAAGAAAGGAAGCCCTGAATACAGTTCATACCGTGATAAAGATGACCTAAATGCTACCAAACTTACTACAATTTCTGTAGTTTAACTTTTTTATGATTCACTGGTTCTTACAAATCTTCCATCAGCTGTAGAAGACTTCAGTTTTATGGAATCAATGACTGATCTGCTGTAATTTTCCTCCGTGGAAGAATTTCTGCACAGTTTCCATGGCATGACTATTGATAAAATGCTATAATTCTAAATGGACAATATTTTGATGCCAATGTCACCTACATCTGAGAATGCCAAATATTTATCTAGGGACTAATAACAGAACAACTTATAATCAAAGGATTGTAATTAATTGGCCTTTGAAACAACTCTGAAAAACTAGCCTGTTAACATCTGTACTGTACAGATGACAACCTAAAGGAAAGAAGGCAGTCATTCACATTGTAAGTCCATGCTAAAGCAGAAAAGAAATGCAGAACGTACATTAACAATATATCTATCCCACTGTCAGCTCTTTAAAAGTAAAACAAATTGAGTACTTGTAAATTATTCACTGGGATGTGAGCTTGTAAACTACCATAAGGAGTCTCACTGGACTGGGGAGCAGTAAGAGTGACAGACTAGAAAGACATAAGGAGATAGAGCACACTATAATATAGCAATATTAATTAATAATTCAAATACTCTTTATGTTTAATAGAGTATGACGTGATTTGGGGTTAATAAAATGACTGACCTTCAACTTTGCAGTGCAGTAAGCACGAGATATATTACTGCTTAAAGAATGAATACCCCAACATTGCTTTGGAAAACGAACATGTTATTTGATAATGGTTCAGTTTATTACACATTATTCTCCAACTAGAAGAAATGAATTATTAGCTGTTAAGCTTGGTATATGTAATGAACAGTAAAATAAGTTAATATTTGCCTTGAGTTCAGGAGAAGATTACCTTGGAGAAAAAGGGTTTTTCAAAAGCAAGTATCCCAGAAGCAGATATAGCATTTCAGTATGAAAATCTACTGGCAGAAATCGGTTGGGTGAACCGTGACACTCACATTGTACCTAAAGTGTATGGAGACCCATCTGCACATAAAACTAATTTAAATCAGAAAGTCTGAGACCTTACGAGGAAGTAGTCACAAATCATAAATTTGCAAAAGCATATATCCACAGTTATGCGGGTTTTGGCAGTGATGCTGCAAAGCTTGTGCTAAAGTCCTTTCAATTCACAGTTCCTTTGCATGTAAAATGGCTGATACACAAATTTCCAATCTGCGTTCCACAGAAGCCTTTTTTCTGTTATTGTGATGTGAAATAGATTTAAAATTAGTACCAATAACCATGAAGCTAGAAGTTTGTTAGGTAGTATGCTGGTATGGTTAATACTTACCCACCAAAGTTTTCCATTATAAAAAACCTCTATATAAATTCAGGAGTCGGTAAAGCTGGAGTATTAGGAATACTGAGAACATCATCAGAATGAGGAGGTCATGGTTGCCAGGGGAACATGGATACTTACAGCGTACCTAATGTAAAGGGTTAGTCACTTGTCAACAGATCTCTGCAGATGGTAATGATTCAGATTTTGTAAAAACCCATCTGGGGCAATCAGTGGGTGGTTAATGAAAACATAATCATAACAAACATTATTGTTTAATCCTGCTGTTTAAGTAACATCGTGTGATTGAAATCACAGAATTATTTACACTTATGACTGCTCATCAAAGGTACAGTCTACATTTGGTAATAAATTACCATAGTATTTTTGCTAAACCACTTTATGTGTTCATTTAAAATGTTAATTCATGAGTGTCCCTTTGGATTTTATAAACTGAATATCAAAGAACAATTTATCCTGCTGGTCCAGCCAGACCAGTATTCTTAGCTTACCATACAGGAATACTGAGTTGTAAAGCACTGCACATGCTCTATAAATACTGCAGATATTCTATTTTTTACTCTGTATAGAATCACAGAATCATGAAATTGCTCAGGTTGGAAAAGACCTTAAAGATCACAGAGTCCAATCACAACCTAACCATACTACCCTAACTAACAACCCTCGCTATATCATGTCCCTGAGCACCACATCCAAACAGTTTTTAAACATATCCAGGGATGGTGACTATGCCATAGTGTCTCAGTAGGCTCTACAATGTATCAATGCATAAAAATCTTTTTATAAAAACACATTGACCTATTTCTTTTACCCCATAAACACACATTCTTGAATCTATTAGTCTAAATAGTTTAATGAGAAATGTGTAGATTTTGTATTTTTCTATAGCTAAACTTATTTTAATAGAAGCTGTGAAGCTCCATAAGACATAAACCTTTAATCCACATTAAATAAACATGTTTGAAATTAAAGATTTATTACCAACAAATTAGAATTTCTTACAGCTAAGAAATCATCATGTTCTTGTTAACTATAGATTGTGCATCCTTGAAGTCTGTTTAGCTAGAATTTAAATGATGAATTAAAAAAAGCAAGTAAAAGGAATTTCTAGTTTCTAACATACTGTTCAGACCAAAACATAAATACATAATACTATACTGTTGGCTTCCAGTCTTTTATCACAGATTTTCAATGTTTGTGTTATACAGGGACAAGATCAAGATGTAACACTTCTACCTGACTTCAAGAATTATAAGTAAAACTCAGACTTTGCTGAAAGAAGCAGTGCTAGTGATTTTAAAGAAAAAGAACTAATCTGTTTGTATTTTCTGAGTGACTAAATGAATCTTACAAGCTTCCAAAGATTGTTGTCATCCCAGAAGAAAAAGGATAGGTATATTTATGAAGAAGTACAGGTGATAAAAGCATATTTTCAAGTGACCAATTATATGAATATGCAGCAATCTACTAACAGTGAAAATAGTCATACAACAAATAAAATAAATATTATTTATGCAGTAAGAAGAGAAGGGGATTACTTATTAGAAGGGTTTGTAGAATCAGACCCATCTGCAGTTTGATTAGAATGCATTCTCAGGTGTATATGATGAATATAGTACAATAAAAATTTATTTATCTTTTCTTAAAAACAAAAGGACACTAACAGGATCTGCTTCAGTGGCCCAAAGGCACACATTTTTATTCAGCAAAAATGTTAAAAGTTATTTATTATCAAAGCTACAATGTATAGGAGATGTACCATCTCATGGCTAGATAATTTTCAACAGTTAATCATACTGTCTTATTTATACAGGAATGTCTTCAAATGATACAAAATTTCTATCTATATGTCTATATATATGCACACTCAACACAGTCCAAAAATGTAAAGCAGGAACAACACTTCATAATACACATAAGAGACAAGGGATAATACATTGTTTAATTCCTTGAGGAACTGCGTGCCAGACTCGAAACTAGGAGGTCAGATCTGAGGTCATCCAATTCCTGTCACAAAACCAAGGTCCATCACTGGCAGCTGGTGTTGCTCATGAAAGAGAGAAGGGCAGCAGTGAGACTGACAGAGGGAAGTCTTAAGTAGGCTTCTGAGAGCTTTCTGCAGAGATTCATTAAATCCCTTTGCTCACCCTTCGCCTTCCAGGAAATTTCTTCTAGTACAGCTTTTATTTCATTGAAGTCATGAGGTAGGTGAAAATGATTTAGCCAACTTTTTCCTCATGGGGAATCTTCACTGAAATGTGCTACCACCAGTGACAGTTCACAGTCAAAATATATGTATATTTTTTTTGTATTCAAAAAGTGAAATATTTCTCCAGCCTACCTGAATGACGGTGAATTTGTCACCATTTCTACATTCTCCTAGAAATCACAGAAACTACCATCAAGTGACTCCTAGGTTATAGGAGCTTTTGTTCAGCCCCTCAATACACTTGACTCAGATCATCTCAGCTGACTCTTGCCTTGTGTTTTTAGTTGAAAGAGAAAAGGCTACCAGAGAAATGCATTTTTTAGAGGTTAACAACTCTTAAGAGATGAGGTAAAATGTCTAGAACTGCGCTATCTTCATTACATATCCACATTTTTACTAAACTATCAGAGATACTTCACATATCAAAAGAATGGCTTTGTCAGATTTTCATATTTATGTTTCAGAATTACCACCCCACAGAAATTCATTATTAGTGGAGATTATTGAGCCCTGTCCTTTCACCAACTGAGTAAATTATGAGCATATGTTCAGTAAGTACCAGGCATCATTTCAAGCTGTTTGCTTACCTGATTTATTTGATGAATTAACTATTGGCAATGACTGTTCCTCTAATTTTCCTAATTCTTGATACAATCTCAAGGATTTCTAATTGTATTTCTGGCCTTGAAGCACACTTCTGGGAGAAAGGTTGATTTCATGGGCCAATTTTTTTTCCCTGGGACAGGAAAAGTTATACTGTGTCCAACAAGACCATTTGTCAGGCTTATGTATTATATTTCTGAGGCAATACATGCTTCCCAAACTGAAAATGACCGAAAGGTATAAATACAAGTTTTTGTTGTTGTTGTTGTTTTGTTTTTGTTTGTTTGTTTGTTTGTTTTAATTTCAGGAGACAATTATCTTTCAATTTTATATATACATGAGAATATGTGCAGAAAAGCTGAGAGTCTCTAGCACCTATCAGGAAGACAATACATATCTTAAAAAGTAGGACTTAGCAGCACTTACTAATATACTCCACATTTGTTTTCTTCCTTGCAGAATTAACGTGTAAATAATTTGCTTATATCTTACTGTACAAATTCTGTTGCTTGCTATTTGAGGATGACAGGTGAGTTCTTGCAGTCACACACCAGTATTGTTCCTTATTCGTATTTTTATTTAACAGCTTACAATTATTTTCCTTACATATGATAAACTCTGTGAGGGCAGGGAGAGAACTACTTGGTTTACTAACATTAAAGAACAGACTATTACTGGCCTACACATACATGTTCAAGAACAGAAAGATAACAGAGAGACCTTCTGTTTCCTATATCCATTCTCTCTCTGCATAAATGCAGTCCCAGCACATTCCTGACCAGATGGTGAAATTCACTCCTCAAAAAGTGAGAGGTGGCATGAGATCAAATGACAGCTTAGATATCCCTTATGGATCAGCCTGCAAATAGAGAAAAAGAGTGTGCCAATTATCAACCTAAGGTTCCAAAGACCATATTCATGCTAATGTCTGAGCAGAGCCCACAGAGCAGCCTTGCTCAGAAATTCCCTTGAGATGAGCACATTGCAGAGCAGAGTCTTAAAAGTGTAGTCTCACTCTGAAGACTACATATGACTTTTCTAAATGCTCAGTCAACAGCAGGAACATTAACTATTGCTTTAGTCAATCTCAATTTTCAAAGGTTAGGAAAGCACTGCCTGAGACACGGTTAAGACAACGATTTATAACATATCAATACCTGGTAGATTCTCATTACTTTCCTTTTCACAGTTCCTCCTAGGGAGGTTTCCTCTAAGTTACTACATTAAGATCCTGAATCAATTTTATATCTAAGAAATCTCTAAAAGATGCTATCAATAAAACATATTGGTCTGGTAAAAGTCAATCTGACCTTTGCAGGTTTGTATACTTTTCCAAGAGTTTGACTTTACAGCTTTATCCAACTGTTGTTTTGCCATTTTTTTTTTTTTTGCTTTGTTTTTGTTTTTGCCTGTAAGAAACGTTACTTTAAATGTTGCTAGCAAGCACTGTTTGACTCCCATTTTCTAATTCTTAACTGAGCTTACACCACATGATACTATACCAGATTTTAATAGGAAGCTGTATTTGCTTCTGCTTACGTCAGACCTCTGTTCTCCAATATCTACCAGTTTCTAAACAAGATTTTGCAGCAAGATTATCTACAAATACAAATGATTAAGAGACCAAAATCTTTGTCAATGGAACAGGAAGACCATGCATACATAAAAGCAATCCAACAAACAAGAAGTTAAAATACATTCTTGAAGTCCTGGTACTGCTAAAGATGATGTAAGTTTGTACTATAATTTACCACATCTGTCTGTAATAATCTACTTCCTATTCATCCAAATACTTAAGAGAATTACTCTGATATGAGTTACAGGCTACTGATCTTAAAAAACAGCTTTGTCTTAAACCCTGGGCTTTTCATTTGTCAAAGTAGCTTACCGATTTAAAAAAAAAAAAAAAGTAATTTATAATCATTAATTTTAAAAAATGCAGACTCCACAAAACAAAATAAAATCCAGGAGTATGCTCCTGGCAATTTAGAACATAATCTTGTAAGCTTTGTGCATAAACTTTTGCTCACATGAGTATCCAGATGCAACTGACAGAACAGTATCTGAATGCATTTATACACTTATACATATTTATAGAGAAGCATCTGACTTACTTTTTTGGTGTTATTTTAGCTTTAATTTCTTGCTATCACATTAAAAATAAAAGAATCACACTTTCCAGAAGTCTTTAACACTTAATCTGTCTTCCAAAAGCTAACAAACGTAATATTGTGTCATGACTGTTAATTAGTACAGGTAGTCTGATATCAATGAAAAGAGTCCAATTCATTCAGCAGGTATTGGATTCAGTTCATTGTCCATCCAGTCCTGTTTATTAGATTTTCTTCCATTCTATCCAAATCAGTACTTTAAGAAATGGGTTGTTTGGAGTAAAGCATACAGACTTTGGGTATTTTTAATGTGCTCCTGGTAGTTGCTGCTATTTTACTGAATCAAGTGAATGACACTAAATGATGCATTAACATAGTAATGGCTAGCAGGATTATTGCTCACATGATGTACTAACCATGTACTGGCCAGCAGGAATAACATTCCAGTAATATATTAAGAAGAAACATCTGGCAAGTACCTATGCTTAAAGCACTGCTGTATTATTTGTAGTGCTGCTACTACTGTACAATCCCACCATGTCATTTGAAAGCTGTTTAACTATTGCTTCTTATTCTGCTAAAATCCTGAACTGATGTTTGCCATCTAACATAATGTATGGCATTGACTTGTGATTTTTGATGTGCTATTCCAGAATATGGGAAATGTGTTCAGCGAAGTAATGGGACACCAGTCTCTAAACTTCTTCATATTTTCAAGTAAACTAGGCAGCACTACAAACGGATTGTGATAATTCATTAAAATGTACATTTCAAAATGTAAGAAAAAATGGGTTCAAGAGTGTGTTTCAGTAAAATATTCCTTGCTTCTTAAGTACAGAAGTAGCTAAAATTTGATAATTCAAAATAGAAATGTATTAAAAGAAATACTCTGCTTCTTTGCACACAGCCATAAAAAGAGATTTCCAGTAAGAGAAAACTATTACGAAATAATTAGGAATTTTCTAATGTGTACCATTAAAATACACGGCAAAACTCCCAATAACTTCAAATAAGGTCTGAATTTTATCGTTCATTAACAAGGCTCCAGGAGAAGATTTTTACATTAAATAGAAATTGTTGATTTTATTATTTAAATGTTTATACATCTCAAATTCAAATAACATTCTACTCCAGATAAAGCAATTAGCAGATGGGGCTAATGGTTGTAAGCATAGTATAGTATAGACTATGCCTGTAAACTATCATGGATCCAGAGTATATCTTTAACTTAGAATGAATTTTCAATTTTCAAAAAATTTTTAGATATCTAAGTTTTTGCAGGCTGAATGGTCAGAACACCAATAAATTTTGTCAAAACAATATTCTCCTACTAAAATACTGAAATGTATCTTCTTATTTGTATAGGTAAATTAATAGCTACAAATTTATGTTCTGAAGAGACAGAATCTTGTGATGGAAAAATGTTCTAGATATTGTTCTGTAATAATTACTTTAAAACTTTAAATTCTTTCACCATTTTTCTAGTCTCTCCTATGCTGCTTCCTTACCATTGACTCTGAGCTATTCCAGACTTATATAAGTGAATTTAAAATTTAACTCTGAATTTTAAAAGCAAATATATGTTTTATCACCAAGAGTCACACTGTAAGAAATTATACCATAAAAAGAAAGGTCAGGATGCTCAGCTGTGCATAACTAGGCTAAATCGAGAAGTGTACTGCTGTCACCACCTATTGGTTATCCATTTAGGTATAACAACCAAATCATTTGAGTACAGAACTGAAGCTAATTAGAAAAGCTAGCAAGCAAAACAGAAGAATTAATAAGAAACATTAAGTTAAAAATCTCAAATTCAAGTCATTAATTGAGAGCAATTTAAAAGTCCATTTAATTGTACGCGGAGGAATGAGAAACAAATGTGTCTAGCTCTTTGTGCTTATCAGGAAAAAGATTACTTCATAGCACTGAAACATCTAACAGGGAAATGTATTCTTAGTCTGGTAACATAAATAAACTAATTTCTGACAATCCATTTCAAGGACTTAATTTAAATTACCAAGGTAATTAGCCTTGTTTACTGAAGTTTGCCCTATTAACTTTATCTGACATTCTAAGAAGGCAAAAGATTTCCAGTACTAGGAAATACATGCAGGCAGTAAATATATTTACCATCCCACTGTATGAACCAAAGCCATCACAGAAGAATTAAGGTATGTCAAGATGAATACGCTGGCAGCAAAGACCAAAAGTCCGTGGTCCAATTCAAGTAAACAGCACTTCCTGCATATCCATAGCAGCTAGCATGGTCAGGATATTGGGGCAACCTGGGCAAGATTTGTCTGTATGAAATGGATGGATCAGGAATGCTGTTTGTACAGTCTGCACTCTGCAAACTGGCAAACACTAATAAGCCAGTTACGTAGGAAAGCAAGCCACTCTTTATATAATGTGATAGCAAATACTGCATTTGGCAAGAAATTCAGTAGGGTGATTTCCAAGCTTAAAAGGGCTTTCTGGGACTGTTTCTGACCCCATTCAATTTAATTCTTTGTAGCATGGCTTCATTCCAGGAGTTTCAACATGCCATTCATTCAGGGAAATGCCCTTTAAATCAATGGTAGGTTTGCCTGCATAAGAATTATGAGTTCTGGCTCTGTTACCAATTAATCTTTGCAAGTCAGCTTGTGTGCAATTTATGTTAAAACTAAAGTTACTTGAACAGTATACACACTGTGAGTTGTGGTATTTTGTGAAAACTAAAAGACTGCATTCTAAATGACGATGCCTTAAAATAAAATAAAATAAAATAAAATAAATCCAGAAAGTTATTGGTAGGAAATTGCACTGTTTTCATTTATTTTCATCCTATCATTATTTTGAATTTACCAAAAACATGTGCATGAGCACTTTTGAATTGTACGTAAAACCTGCTTATAGAAGGATACAAATTAAAAAGCTTTTTACTGATCAATATATGTACAAATCTGATAATTTTGGTAATTAATGTTTGTTTTGATTTAGTGTTTTCTATCTGCAAGGGACATCATACCAGAGAACACCTGAGTGAACAGTAAAGCAGCAGTGGTAAGGAAGGTGAAATTTCAAAAAGTGGTCTTTGCCCTAATTAACTGAAACACAACTCCTGTGCCTAACACACAAAATATAACAGATAATAAAGAGAGGGAAACTCCATCACATGGCTTGTTCACGAACACCCAAGGAATGGAAATCATTCTAAATAAAGAGGCAGATCAGGACAAGCTTACTGAACTGAAACAACAGGGATCATACGATTTGTGGTAGAAACTGATTTTCTGTGCAAAGAGGCTGTCAGACTGTGGCCCAAATAATTCAACACTTTCTTCACAAAGAGACTGAGTAGCTCCCATTCACACCGAGCAACTGCTCTTGGAAATACCACCACCCCAGGAACAGAACTGCAGTAGGAAACAGGGGGTTGCAAACTCACCCAAACAAATGAATAAAGGTCTGCCTTCTTGCTGATAATTCCTGAGCAGAAAACAGGGCTAGATTTGTCATGGGTAGTATTCAGCCTGAATCACTCATCCTGCTCTCCATTTGAAACAAACCTTCTCTTTATGTAATGGAAATGCTCCCTAATTACTTATGATTGACCAATTATTTATGTGTTAATACTATATATAGTCAATCTGCTTGTGTTTTCTGTCAGATGAGGATTTTCATTTTATGTACTGTACTCTCCATCTCCCTTAAATGATGCCAAGTAAATTAACATCAAGGTTTCTGCCTGCTAGTTTGCTCAAACAGACAAGTCTTCTTAGATATCTTTTAAACCAGTTCTGACATTTTAATGGGATATAATTATTACAATGAGAAATCCATTATAGAGATGAGATTGAGGTCAGATTAAGAAAACATTCCCCACTTCGTTACTGCATGCAGTGAAGTTTGTTTTAAAACAGAATGATTTCTAAAAACCAAAATAAATACAAAATTTTCTTGCAAGTAAAAGCAAATCCAGTGTGGGAGCATTTTTGTTTATATAGATTTATGACAAAATGTCTTATATGTATAATTTCAATGGCTTTGTGAAATCCTTAATGTAATTTTGCAGGTATACAACCCTTAGAGAAAAAAATGGAGCCGCTCTGAATTCCCCCTTTAATCTATCCTGTATTCTTTTTTTGTACATCTGTCAAGCCACACAGCACTCCTTATGTAATACAGGCCTATAGAAAGCATTTTTTATTTCCAGCTGGCATACTTCTAAATACAAACACACAGACTTGATTTAGTTATTTTTTCTCTATATGTGGACTGTTTATTTACGTTACAAACTTGCACGGAAAATGTAACTGCAACGAAACCATTAGTATTCTGTTGGGAAGATTTGTGTTTTGTGTTGGAGGCAGTTCACATTAAACTCAAGGTCTTAATACTCCTTTGAGGCTTCTAAAGCCCCATGGCAACTCTTGAAAAGACTTTTATTTCTTCAGCATATGTAAATTGGATAGGGTGAAGTCAATGTGATTTAAAGCTAACATCTCTTCAAGAACTCAGATGAGACAAAGGTTTTATTAAATGAAATGGTAGAGGAAATTGAAGTTCCAACATTTCAGTGTAATGTGATCATGAAGATGGAAAATAATATTTAGTGAAATTAAAAGTGCAGTCTTGAAATTTACATCACTCTTAATCTACATCTGTTCTTTTCATTTAATTTATCTGACATACTCCACTTCTTCCAGGGGAATTACAGAACAAGAGCTATTGGATATAGGGATATTAGCAAGCCTGCATTGAGGTCAAGCACTGATTTATGCAACAACCTTTTTACTATATTAATTAGGCAGTGATAATAGCAAATCAAAAAAGAAAAAAAGACAGTTTGTATCACACACAGACCCTTGCCTGTGCTTGTAATTAAATACAATATTTATATTTATGTGCATTCTACTGTTACCTTACAATGCTTGGAAGGGAAAATGTATATTTGTCACAGTTTTAGTCTGAAAAGTAGATTTATTGGCAAATTATTTGTTTGAAAATGGAATACATTTAACTATCTAAGGAGTGGGAGGCAGCTGGATGAAGCCAGACTTTTTTCAGTGGTGTGCAGTAATAGGACAAGGAGCAATGGTCAAAAACTGGAACATGGGAAGCTCCACACAAATATGCATTAGAACTTCCTCATAGTGAGAATAAAGGAGCACTGGAGCAAGCTGCCCAGAGAGGTTGTGCAGTACCCTTCTATGGAGATATTTGAGACCCATCTAGACAGCTACCTATGTGACCTATTGTAGGGACCCTTCTTTAGCAAGGGGGTTGAACTCAATGATCTCTAGAGGTCCCTTCCAATCCCTGCAATTCTGTGATTCTGTGATTTAATGAGATGTCTAATTTAACTAGTGATAGTAAAAAGTAAATATACAGCCTGGATTAGGTTGCTGAAGTCTCAAAATAATAGCTTTGATAGTCTCTCTTTACAGCAAATGGGGCTACCTGCAAAAACTCTTTCATCCCATGTAAACTGTGATTGTTCTCTGGAGTTGCTAACACTACTCTTGCATGCAAAGATGTTACAAATTGGATGAGCTTTTAACTTAGGATTCTTGATGAAGAGATTTCAGAAAATGTAGTGAACCTTAACACGTTTGACTTGATAATTCAGGGCAGCTTTTGAGAGTAAAATAAGAAAAAGTATCAGCAAGTACACAAATATAACTTAACTCTGTCTCTTAAAATTATTGCTTTTCATGAATAATTCCAGATTACCTGCAACAATTCATAGTTCAAAATGGTGTTTGTTCCTCATACTTGAATGACACAGGACAATAAAACACTTGAAGGAGCAGGAAAAACTAAATCCATTAGCCAGCAACGTAACAAGGACTGAATTTTGTTGACCTATTCACTGTCCATTCAGAAAATGAATGTAATGAGTTTAAACAATACTGCTTCCTATGAGATACTCATATGATGTATATTCTCACAGAATATATATCATTGCTTTGTGAAAGAAGCATGAGTAAGTAATTATCCGAAGTCTTTTTACAGATAAGGAGAAATGGAAAAAATCTGGTGACATCTGTTCTTAAAAACATAATAAAGAGCTTTACAAATTTATGCTGTTTCATGAACTATACAACTTCTCTTTTTAGGTTATGATGACTTTTTGAATCTTTTTTACAGCTTGCAGATCAGTCTCTATTTAAAATGGAAGCAGATTTATTTTAATAAAGCACTGCTTTAATTATGGGACACAAAGCCTATCCTTTAGCATATAAATCTGGGTTAAAAAAAACAATCTGAACAATAGTCTGTTCCCTTAACAACTGTATGCAGCTGCCAAAGTTTTAATTTTTACACTGAAACAATCTTCAAAGTTGCAACTTTTTATATTGAAATCCCCTTTTTCCATTCATCTGCAGTTGATTTTGTTTCCAATAAATCACTGTATGCTGGCTGCAAGCACTTTGCCTGACATCTAGACTATTTCCCCTTAAAATTTAATGCATGATGTTTGATGACAAGTATCTACACAGTATGAAGACTACAAACAGCACAGAGAAATCACAGCAAATATATTTCAAGACAGTTGAAGAGATTATTTCCTTATCATGACAGCAAAATGGCTTTATGTGTTGTACATTCATTATCATTCAGGAAGTTCAGAATGTTATTTTTCCCCTCTCCAAAGCATACATATTTTACACTGATTTCTGCTTTCCATGTCACAGCATGCCTAATTTCAAGAGTGAAAAAAAAAACAATGCTATGCTTGTGAGATGCTAAGATTTTCTGTGGACGGCCATATGTTCAGCAATATGCATATATGACTGAAGAAAACCTTATCACTCAACTACAGAGGTGAGGGGTGCTTTGTGCAAATCAATTGTTGTTCTTCAAAGTGCACTGTCCAAATAGGATGATTCTTCTACCATTGTTTGTACTGATCAGTTAGCCATTTCATTTTCTGACTACAAATTCTACTTGTTTCTCAGATGCACAATCTTCAAGTACTTGATATAACAAATTGTCCTACTATTTCAGCCATGTAGTAAAAAAAAATCTGTTCTACTATAGAAATAAAAGGGAGCAAAAGCACAGATACTTCAGGAGTACTTCTGAAAGCATTTCCTGACATATTGAGATACCCCACATAACCAAGACTGTCTTTTCAGTTCTAATTCTGGATTCGAAATTTCCTCCAATCACCCATATCTGTGATGAGCAATCTGATACGATACATCTAACATTTAGGCAAGAATGTAGAGAAAATGAAAGATTACAACAAAATTCTCACCATAAAGTCAATAGCCGAGAGCCTTGTGCAAGGACGTGGTTGAAGTAATTGCAGTAGATTTATACCTTCATACACATGAAATAATAGTTTTCTGAGGTTCAGAGAAATTATGGAACTTCATTAAAGCTGCCATCATGGGCAAGTTTTGCAAAAAAGATTTTGCATTTGATGAATGATGCTTTGTGCTTAAGTGCACTGACTGATTTAGAGTTCAAACCTTTTGTGGTACATTCCATGAAGCTAAAATATTTAGTGGCACTATATTTTGGGCTCTGTATTTTTGGCAATATGTTTCATGGCTCATTTGCCACCTAAGTAATGAGATTTTAGTTAACATTCAAAAACTGACTTCACATTTTTCATGGCAAAAGCCCAAATGGGTTATTTTTTTTTTAGCTTGTGTACTGCTAGTTCAATGAAGACCTGAAGTGTATGTAGACCTTGAGGCAGCCAATGTGTAAAACATTAACTTCACAGCCTTACCCAGAGTAGATAAGGAGCAAAAACACTGATCAGTGGCTGTAGCTGTAGCCCATTTTTTCTCAGAAAGCAGTCCCTAATTACTTTTTTTTTCCCATATTGCAAGGTACCCTATTAGAATACCAATCACAGAGAGTAAATAACTTATCACATAAACAAGTAAAGAAATGTAGAGCGTAGAACTTTCTTAAGTGTTTATTGTATAAAATTCCTGTCTCAACTCTAATATTGCTTTCCCTAAAACACCTGAGATTGCAATGGGTTTTTGATGGTACCTATAGCGAAACAACTAACAAAGCATTATATGAAACACTGATCATTATTTCTCTCCATTTTTCATAGAATAAATGATAGCTCAAACTAATGTTTTACTGTGCACAGAAATACAGTATGTACCCATAAGTTTTGTCAGAAGATTTTTTTTTTTTCAAAAATAGAAGAAAAAAGGGTATTTCTTACTCTTTTACATCACTTATTGTTTGCTTGTTTGTTTGTTTGTTTTTACCATTTAGAGAATTTGTCCAATTGTGGAATTCTGAATATAAAGTTATAAGAAAGCAAATGCAGAGAGAAAAAAAGAGCATGCTTGGAAGCTCTGAAATGGTATTTGATATGTAAGTCATGGTTTGCAGTGGCTTAAAAGGAATTTGCCCACTCAGAAATCAGAAGTTCCAACCATAGTGTAAATTGCTAGTTTTAAATTAGGTATTGAGTGAAATAGTAACTGGAGTACAAATTTCAAAGAACAGGATAAAAAACCCATCCTGAATACCATTGTGGAGTAGCAAGTTTTACCATTACTAAGCAATCTAATTCAAAGCCATGCTTTAACCATTTCTGTTCTGCAAAAGCAGAAAAGAACTAGAGATGCAAGAAAGAAAGAGATGTTTTTTAAAATACAGAAAAAAAATACCTTAAAGTAACAGTTGATTTTATGATTTGCCACTTGCATATCATGGACTATAATATGATATTATAAAAAAAGAAAGAGCTGGCTTTCAAAAGGAAGGCAAAACAATTGCAAAATGCTGCCTCTGACACCTTAACAAATAGCTACCAGTTGCTGTAGTTATTAAGAAAAGCTAAATTATAGGGCTGCATATACATTAGCAGTCATCATCTGTAAAGAGGACGTATTAAAATTGATGGAATGTTCTAATGGGATCTCTGATCTTTATGCTCCCCTAAATCACTAGATATTTGATAATATTAGACTACATCACTATATATAGTGTTTTGTACAGTTCTATAAAATATTATTATCACTAATACAGTCTTGGAAATCATGTAAAGCACAATATCTAAGCACAATTTTTAATTGGGAAACACAAATGAAAACATACGAAAATGTTCTAAAACTGTCTGTCAGAACTGGCAAGGAATTAAATTGTGCTCCTCGTTTGCAAAGGCTTTTGAGAGGTGACATCTCTCCAAATTTGCTATTTGCAATGCAATTTCACGCAATTCTGTAACAGGGTATGATAAACCCTTCTATTAGAAGACATCTGAGAGATTAAAATCCTGTCTTGGTCTGCTGTCACATCATGACAGCCTTGATTTTGCAAACCAGAGTTTTACACCTGAGTATTTACATTTTACATGGGTGGTCAGGAAAAAGATGGCACCACTTTCTTGTGATAATTCAGAAAGAAATGGTCCTTGTGTGAAGTCCAAAACAAAACAAGGAGGAAAGCTAAAATTATCAACTGAATTAGCACTCACTTATCGAGGCTTGAGCTATGTATGAATATTACAGAACTGTATTCATGTTATGATTTACTCTACATTTGCTCTCCTTCCAGTCATATTCACCCTAACCTCACTTTCTTCATGTCAGAAATGCACGTGAGATGTATAAAGGAAGTGGAATCTAAGAGTGACTGATGATAATATGGAATAAGATTATGGAGCTGTCTAGCCTCTCCCAGACATTTTTGGCATAATTCATGTCCATCTGTTCCCTTTCATGCTGCAGTCCAGAGGGAAGCAGATGGGTCCTACTCTGCAGACTTCTTCTCAAACTCATATTCATTATAACCTAATTTTTAAAATGACAGTCTTGCTGTCAGCAATGCCACTCGACCAATTTTTGCCACTCTATAAAAGCGAAAATAACTTTTATGATAATTGTCTTCGCTGATAAAGATCATAATGTTAAACAGATACTAACAAGTGAACATCTCCTCCTTCCTGGAAGTAATCTTGTTTTTATTCCAAGCCTTGGACTGGTTCTGGGCATGATCCCCAACATGTGGTGTGACTGATGTTTATCTGATATTTCTCAGCAAAGGCAGAGGAGTGAATGTTTTTTCTACTGCATCAGAAACTGCTGCTGCTTGTTTCACTAGTTGCCAGATTGCTAGTTCTTTTTCTTCCCATCATTCTGCTCTGAGGCAGGCGCTGTCTTAAACACATTCCCATTTCAGAATGACTTACTTTAGTAAGTCTCTAATAGGATTTGGTTTTCCAACATTGTATTAAAAACTACACAAAAAAAATCACTGGATGGAGAAGTGCTGCCACTCTGACAGTGGTTTTGAGTGTAGGCCTATTCTTTAAATTAATTCTATTCTATTTAATGAAACATTCCTGCATGGACTTGGTGCTTCATTTCCCTCCACCCTGGTCCCTGAATAGAACATACAGTGATGATCTCCTGATATTTTAATTCGCAATTTTATACTCTTTATTTCTCAGATGGATTCTGCTTTTGTTGACGTAGAAACAAGTTATGTCATCAGTCAATCTTATACTCCAGTAGTATGACTCAAGGAAATAATTCAATATTACAAATTTTGCAAACAGAATAATAATATACACAAATGTGACAAATGCCACTATTTAATGAAATTTAAGTATGTGTGATTGATTGATTGATTGATTTAGCATTTTCTTCTTAAAGTTTTAGGACCACGGTGATTCAGCAATTTCCCATGTAAATGGATTTGAAGGTTGTTCACCAGATCAATTCTTTTTCTATCCTTCTCCTGCAGCACATGCACCCTGTCAAGCACCTACCACTTCTTATTGATCGTTCCTGCCTGGGTCAACATTAAATAAGTGAATGTAAATAATGATTGCAGAGATATAAGACAGGCAAGGGTTGACCCTTCTCCCGTTACCCTGAGGGTGGAGCAGGCAATGTATTGTTGTAAATGAATAGAATTTTACTTCTATGTCCATCTCTGTGTCTGACAAGGGAAATGTAGAATGTAGGAAATCTATGCAAACAGAAAAAATAATAAATGCAAACAAAAAAAGACAAACAGAAGTGCTGCTCCTTAGCAAAGCTTCTGTAACTTCTTTACATAGCATGTCTCACATACTTCTATCTGACCTACAGCAATGTGGCTTTTTTTCACACTGCTGCCTCTTAACCAAAAGTTTTGCTGATTGATTCCTTTCTGTTGTCCTGATACATTTTCCTTTGCTAGATATTCTAAAGAGGGAAGAAAAGGCAAAATATTTCAGTGCACACTGAAACAATCAGAATCCCACTCTTCCTCTCTCAGCAATGGTCTTTCTTTCTGCATTTCTTTTTCATATGAATTTGACCTGAGGTTCAGATCATATCTTTATACCTTTGGGTAACCTTGAAGAATATCTGGGAGTATGCAGAATCTTAAATATTTTTCATTCCCTCAAGTAAACTGCAAAACATTACAGGCTGTTCCATATACATGAGTTACTGCTGTCTAGTGCTGATGAATCAGGCATACTACATACCCATTCTTGCCAAAAGGCAAGAGTGGTTGTAATTTCCTTTTTGCTCTGCTTAAGTAAATTTTTTATTACAAGTTCAACTGAATTTTAAAACACTAAAATATATTAGTTGCTTTAACTTTACATTTTAGCTTAATTGTTAGGGCTTTTTTCACTCTCCCTGGATGTATAAGGCATTTAAAATGTAAGAATCTTGACAATGTGTTTAAAGCAGTGACAGGGCACATGGTTTGTTGCTGGAGTGGAAAGATCCTAATTTAACACATATGATGATGATACACCACATGTAATTAGAGCATAGCTTATACATATACATATTTTGTTTTACATAGCATGTAAAGCTTCTCAACTAAACAAGAAAGTATTCAGAAGTGATGCAGAATTCTCCTGCCCAACTGTGCTAACATTTCTCTCATCTATGCTCTTGCACTTCAGGGGTAAAATTCGTTGTTTCTCTTTGTAGAAGTTACATTAGCATTTAACTGGAAAACTTCATAAAATGTTATAAAAACATTAAACCAAATGCTGAATAATGCCCAGGAGAGTAAACAGCAGAATTTATGTTATGTAGTTTAGTTGTGCATTTGCATTTCATTGTAATATCACTGACCTGCTAAGAAAAAAAAACTGTTTTCATTCTTACTGTCTCTCTAAGGGAAATTCATTTTTGTCTAAGGAAATTATACCCATGAAGGATCCCCATCTAACTTGCCATTTACTCGGCCATTTTGCGACGGATTTTCAAAAAGGTACGGAATTGTTTTCAAGATATTAGAGAAATGCATAATTACATTACATAGAATCACAGAATACCATGAGTTGGAAGGGATCCACAAGGATCATCCAGTCCAACTCCTGACTCCACACAAGATCACTCAAAATCTAAGAACAATGTCCAAATTCTCCTTGGACTCACAGAATCACAAAATTACAGAAGCTGGAAGGGAACTCCAGAGACCATTGAGTCCTGTCCTCCTGCAAAGCAGGTTCCCTGCAGCAGATTGCACAGGTAGGTGTCCAGACAGGTCTTGAACATCTCCAGAGAAGGAGAATCCACAACCTCCCTGTGCAGCCTGTTCCAGTGCTCCATCACCCTTACTGTGAAGAAGTTCTTTGCATATTGGTGCGGAACTTCCTATGCTCCAGTCATGAAAGTAATTCATATGAAAATTTTGTAACTGAGTGGCTAATTGGTATGTAAAACTTTCTGAGGATACTGAAATCTCAAAGTCTGTAAGGCACAAAGGCAATAAAAGGCTACATAACTATTGTTGTCTGTAAGTATTAACAGTGTACTCTATAACCTTAGACTTCTGAAATATGGGTGACAGGCTTGCTGCAGGGCTCATAGCCATGCCAGATCTTTCTCAGATAAGAACTTCCTGCAAGATCATTTCCTTAGTTTACTCCATACCACTTTCACTTCATAAACTGTTGCATTTTTTACAGAGTGGTAACTCCAAGGGTTGCAGATTAGCATCATGTGAAACCAGCAGAAAGTCTGCACCTGCAGAATTCAGCCATCACTCTTACCTCCCTACCACAAACAGACAAAATCCTTTATACAGACTTAGACTAAGCACTCAAGACATTCCTTAGTAAATTACTCCCGAAAACTTTTACAAATTATACGTAAAATAACAGAAGGTCCAATGTCAGTCTTGATTCCTTGCAACATCTCTAGTAACAATCTGTGACAAGCCCCTTGATTTACCTGTGCATGGACACTTTCTATCAGTGAGTCAGTACCATCACTTAATCCAAAACAAAAAATTCATTTACCATTAATATCAATGTTTGCTATGCTAAAGAAGCTTCTATTTTGGGGGGCAATTAAAATACTAATTCAGGTTTCTCAAAATTTAAGTTTTCTGTGAGTAATTCAATAGAAAACTCTTGCACAATATTTTTTAACCCATAAGGAACCAGCACACACAGATATGTACTCAAGTATAACAGTTCATGAGTTTGTACTACATTTTCTGCTTATTTTAGAAACTAAATTTACACACACTTATGTCAATCTCTGCAAAGTCAAAAGGGGTTGGAGTAGTTCAAACCTTCTGAATGACAAGTTAAGCAAGGCCAGGTCTAAAGAGTTCAGCTTGCTGCTCCAAAAGGCTGAAGCAAGCCCTGCTGTTGAGAGATCTCTCTACTCCAATGTTAAACACTACCCAAGATCTTCAATTATGGGACCCTTCAAAACTCTGAATCTGAGAAGGCAGAAAGGCTAAAGCTGTCCTTCTGTAGGGATGACGACAATAGCTGATCAACCAAGGCAGTTGAACTTTGCATATGATTGAGATCATCATTGAGCCAAAATTCTCAAGTTGAGATGCATTTCACTATGTACAACTCTTCCTTCTTACTTAATATCACTTATTTTATGATGCCAGATGTATTGTAACTCTAATATTCAAAGATGTTCTGGTATTGAAGGTCAAACCATAGATGAATATGGAATTATAACAAAATTGAAAGATTTTGACACAGAAGTATCATTGAGAAGAACAAATAATTCAAAAGATTCACCTCGAGATGAGCAAATTTAAGGGCTATTCTAATGCAACATTTAATGTATTTAATCCATTATACGAATACATCACAATTAAGATACTCTGGGTATGAGAATAACAAGCCTTCATTTCTGGGTCCTCACAATGGTGAAATTTCTTATAAGATGCCCCTATCATCTACTCTCTATGAACTACATACCCACAATGAAGCTGAAAAATGCATTTCATATCAGTTTCTTACCAGTTCTAGTGCCTCTCATTAACCTTATTTATGTTAGTTACTTATTGAAGATTTAGGTTCTCAAAAAGTGTATAATGAACTAATTAAAGCCCATGGAATACAGTACTCTAAGGTCTAGGAATTCATTCTAGGAATTAGGCTTTTTTTTCCCCACACACATGTTACATGACATTAATGTACACTATTTATGCATTACATTAAGGCATTGATAAACCCCATATTCAGACTTCTGATTTAGTGCATTTTTTAAAACTGAGCTGTTAAACTTTGAAATAATTATGCTGAAAACCTTATCCAACCAGTTCACTTTATTACCCAGATTAGTGATTTCATAAAGTACTATATTAAAAAATCAAAATACAAATATTTGTAAACGGAGCGTACAATTGAATGAGAACTTAGAGCCACGAGTCAAAATGGTAATGGACTTTGTGTAACAACAACCTTAGCTGTTAATCTTTAAAACTGAGCAAACACTTTCTCAGCTGAGACTGCTTTCTCTTGATTTGACAGTCACTCAGATGTGACTCCAGAACGCATATCTGTGTCCATGTAGTCTGAGCTTTTTCAAGCACAGAACTTACACTGGCATGTCCAGTGAGCTACTGTTCCATATCTTTGTAAGTCTCTAATGAGTACTTGTTCCAGTTTTGAAAGTCCAAGCTGTACATTTCCTTCCAAAAGAACTCTGTATCTGGGACAAGTACAGAATATGTAATAGATATACTGCACAGATCCACTTTCGATTAGAAGGAAGATTTTTATCTTTTAACTTAACGTTCGTAATTCTCTGTAGTATAACAGACTGTGAAGTTTCATTTTTGGATATACAAATTCCTCTCCTGGACCACAGAAGAGCTACAAGAATGAATTCAGACCCTACAGTTCCCTTTATCAACTAATTCTGCAACATTTATTGAAACGCCAAATTGCATGGTAAAATTTTTTCATCGTCTTTTTCCTTGAGGATGTATTCCACTCTTGTACTGAAGAAAACCTTCATTTTTGCTGAATAAGATTTGCTGAATAAGAGGTAGAATTTTGAAAAGTAATAACAACAAATATACTTCACTGTGAACTGAAATCAGATATCTAAATTCCTCACAAAAATCACGCATTCCTTTAAGTTGGAACATCAGAACTAAGGCACTAAAAATATAATCACTGTTTTTGAAGACTGTGGCTGAAATCTCTGTTGGATTTGTAATTTCCCCAACTCTAATACAGAAGTTAGCAAAATACGTCCAGATCCTTAAATGCAAAGTTTTATCCAAGCACTATTGTTACATAAGGTTACGATTTCTCCCTGCCCTTTATTGTGGTTTCTCTTTTCAGCAGTCGCTCTTCCTATTTTGTGTTTCATTTCTCCCTTTTCTCCCCCTTGCCGTCATCAAAAACTTCCTGAAACAGTCTGATAGTGCAAAATGAATGGAACTTGCATGGTAGCAGGAAAAGTCATCCTGCATTTAAAAAGCAGCAACTAATAGATTTTCAGAAAGCAGAACAACACTGTGTTGCCCAGTGACTTTTTGTCAATTACTCTAAATTTTGCTTCTCTATCATATAACTTACATTAACATGTAAATCACTTCTGATTTTGCTGTTTCATTTTTATATATAAGCTTCATTTTAAAGTTCAAATAAATCAGATTGTGAACCTGTCCTTCCATCATTTCAAATCTATTTTTATGCTGTATTTCACACAATTCCACTGGTATACTTAAAAATTTATTCCTGTTACTAGTATGATTCTATGCTGTAACTCATTGCAGTTAGACCTCCCCAGTTAGATTTTCAAGTATCTGCACCAGTACGCCCATCAGACCAAAGATCTTTGACCACAGTCATAATGTGCTTTGAAAATTCTGCAGCTTCATGATGAAAGAATGGGAAGAAACCAGATCTGCTACCAGCATGTCTCTATCGTATTGTACTGCTTATAAATAGGGCAGCTCTTCAGCATATCTTCCTAAGGTTCATTATACACTCTAATCTCAAACATTTTTATAGTACTACCATACATATTTTATTTCTTTGCCATTTGTTTAGCTTAATTTGAAATCAGAAAGGCTTGGTGTCTAATGCCATTCGCCATTCTTTTTTTTTTTTTTTTTCTCATTGTGTTTTGTACATTTTTGCAATAGGAATTTGCATTGAAGATGTCTGTTCCCATTCAGAAGACATTTTTGCTCTGAAAAGTTGTGACCTATTATAAAAGTCTGCTGCCACTGTCTTCAGATAGCTTATATATCCTAATTACTACCCTTGAATATTTACACTGATGTGCAGCTATGAATGATTCACTGCAGAAACGATTTATAAAACCTCATCTCTGACAGTTGAACCACATAGACAGAAGGCAGGTTTTACATTGCCTTTTAAAATCCTTACATCACAACTCTTTCGGTCCACTTTTCCTAATGAAGGTGTAATTGTACACTCAGTGAAACGGATACAATATTTTATGAAAATTAAATGATAAAAACACAGTTATATATTTGACACTGACCTGCCATCTCCCTCACCTTCATCATTACAACACGCTACAAGCAATGCCAGCTGCTATTAAGTGACAAATGAAGTTCAAGTTTTCTAAAATCAATGGAAATGTTGGATATGATCCTGAACGCAGTGGAATTTATGTAAGGATTTATTAAGAAAACGTTCTATACTTACTTACACAAAGAGGTGCAAGTGCACATAAAAGTAAGACTTACCCAACTATATAGCGAAGCAAAAAATATCTACCGTCAGGCTTATATTTTCTTCATTCTTACTCCAAATCCTTAATTTTCTAAGCAGAGTATTTGTCTGTGAAATTTAGAAAATAAGACAAAAGTTCCCCCACAGACAGCAATAAACTGTAGGTAAACAGTAGATATTTGTCTTACACAAAACACAGACATGCAAGGGACAGGTATACTTCAGGCTTCTTTTTCATCTAGACAAAATCCAGTAACTACGTTTCAAATTTCTTTCCCAGATATTTTTTTCTTTAATTAGTCTCAATGTTGTATGTATTTTTAATAGAACACAAACATTTCATTCTGTGATAGAATGTATCTATTCTGGGATAGAGTGATGTTAAGCAGTAAATTTTGTTCTCTTTCTCTCATATCTCAGCTGTGCCAAAACATTTAATGGCGAATCTAATTAACGTGCATACTGGACTGTTTTTAATGCCTAATAACAGATGCTAAAAGGGACACAGCTAAAGGTTCTTTTGACTTCATGCCTTTAATACGGAGTTTAACAATGTCTTCAGAATTCAGCTTGTGCAAGTTCATTTTAAGCTTTCATCCAAGTTTCATTTTGTTTAATTGTTCATTTATTTCCTTTGCCATTTTTTCGGTATTTTTCAAACAAGCTGTCTCATTAAGATAGCTTTTGGCCACCAATTTGCTGAAGCCCCTGCTAAGAATGCAATGTTTCTTAAATAGTATGTAATTTTATACACTGTAACTGGAAGATTATCATAATTTCATCTTTTCTATATGGACACAATCTACTTTAAGCAATATAGTTCAATGTTTTCTACATTCTTAATGAGTTGGAAGAATCTTCCACATTAGCATGCAGAAGTAATTACAAGATTCAGAATCACATGTATTATGAGATGAGCTCACCTTCATCTCCTACAATGAAATAAGCCTTTCTAAGCCAAACATTTGGATGAGTGGCTCTTCACAGGGAGACCCAGAGGTATTTCACCCTAAGCTTTCCTATCACTTTGTGGGACCTAAGCCATGGTAATACGTGCAAGATGCTATTTGCGAATTAGGTGTCTCCTTGTATACATCAATGCTATAATCCTTCTCTTTTCCACATTCTGCTCACAATTACATCTTTGGTCTTTATAACATTCACTTCATAACCCAGAAAGCAGCCCGGTCACTGCAGTTCACGTTTTGGTCAGTGGCACCTGAGATTACACCAACATGATGCACAGAACACTCTGCCAAAAAAATAAGAATTCTGAAATAAAAGTTAGTAGAATATATATCCTGTCTTCTGTCTTCTCTTTGTTTCCTTTGAGAGGATTAGGGAGATTATGCTATGTCTTTTTCAAAGTGCATAGCATACAATATGTAGTATCAGAAGTAACATGATTGATGACAAAAAAAGAAGATATTTTCTCAGTTATGCACTATGAGGGTTCTGGAGATATAAAAAGAAATCACACCTAATCAGTCTAAACTGCCAAAATGAAATTTTATAGTATTTACTGCATTTATTTAGACATGATGAAACTTAATGTTTTGATTTGTGGTTTTCTTTTTTTTGTTGTTGTTTTTTTGTTTTGCTTTGTTTTGTTTTTAATGAAAATATGTTCCTGAGAATATCCAGTGGCCATTAGCTGAACTTAAGAAAAATATCAATATTTCTGTGAATTTTCACAAAAATCACTAGAATTATTGAAAGAGCCAAACAGTTGACTAAGACCTGCCTGACAAGCATGATTCTAACACTTCACTATTCTACTTGTCAAAAACTGACATGCATGCTCAGAAGTGTTTCAAAGAATCAGCATTTTGAGATGAAAAAAAAAAAAAAAAACCCAAACCTGTTCTATTGGAAAATCTCCAACTGGTATTACTTATAACTGGCTTAAGAGCAGAACATGATTTCCCTGTACAGCTGTCAGAAGATAGTTTTTACTATAATGGTTCAATAACCAATTGTCCTTTTTCCAGGAGACCAACAGACAAAGAGTTGATCAGAGTTCATGTGCACATTTGACAGAATTTTTTAAATGCTAATTGAATGTTATGCTAAACTAGCATATTATACTGAAATTACAGATTCATAACAATCTTATTTACTGAATTCCCCTCCAAAATCACAATTTCATCTGAAGCCAAACCTATACAGCTTTGTTACGGTCTCTTGGACATTTCTGATCATGTTCAAATAAGAACAAATTTACTTAACTGCACAATATGGTCCTAAAATTATTTATTTAGAGAGTTTACTTTCTTATCATAGACTTCTGAGTTAATACAAATTTGGGAAAGCTCTGGAGAAATAGGACCTTTGTGCACACCTGGAGTAACAAGTAATATTGCATTATTTCTATAAATAAGTACAGTCAGAAGCCAGTTTAGTTTTACAAGCACAAAACAATTCTAATCAAATATCTGACCCAAGATAACAAATCACAGCCAAGATACCACTTAACATCATATCAAGTAACTACCTGTCAGAACTGCAACTCATGGGAGTTAACATTCAGTATTTATTAATGCCTTTTACTATCGAAGTCTTTATCATCCTTCTCAAAAGACTAATAAACTTCTTCATTTTTTCCATGGTACCTATTAACTGAGCAGTAACTATTAATATAATTTCCCAAACATCTACAACATGAAGATACAAACAAAATTTAAGTCTACAAAAAATTACAGTTGGGAAGTATTACTGCAACACAACATAGCTTTTATCATTTCTACTAGGCTTATTAGAACTGCTACTGTAACACACAGCAGAGCTTCAGTTTTGCATCCTTTTGAAAAAAGATTATCTCCAGTATTTTTGTCACTTAAATGATGTTTAAGAGACTTTAAAACTCCAGAAATTGGAGAAGTCTCAGTATTATGCATAGTTGGAAGCACAGTGCAGGAAAATTTGACTAACTCTGGTTCCGGCATTAATCCACATCACAAGGCAAGCTGATGCTAATAAGTGCAAGCTGTTGCCAGCTGGGTATAGCCCTGCTCCGTAGGCATTTCAGTACCACGCTCTGAAGCACTCTGCATCCCAGAAGAGTCTATCAGTTCAAGTGGTATCACTTGTCCAGATCAAGTTATCTGCATGCAATCTATAGGCATCATACTCCTTTACAACCCAGACTCTTACTGACTATACTGTGGAAAAATTCAAACTCTTCCTGCACTGTTAATATAGATGAGTCCGATCTAGCATCAGCCCCTGGAATTTATCTGAAAAAAAAGAAATTACAGTCTGCACAGGAAAGCAGTACGATAGTATGAAGAGCAAGCAAATGAGGTGAAAAAACAAAGGTGAAAACAGAAAGGAAATATTAGTGCTCCTAGGCTGAAGATAATATAGAGCTTGTTCTAACATCACAGGGCTTCAATCTGTAAGTATGAATCATTTATTCAGATCCATATGCTATACCAAACAAAAATTGAGTTGCACTATAGAATAGTCATTCCATTTTGCGAGTCTGAATAGTGTTCAAGATGTTCAAACTTTGTTTTTCTGGTTTATGAGATCACCAAATCCCTTCACTGGCATTACAGACTCATAGCTCGCAGCTGTCTGCTATTTATTTTTTGTATAATCTGCCTATTTTCAGAATGCTATAAACGGTGTAGGAAAGGTTCCCTATGGGATGAAACTCTTAAAAAAAAAACAAAAAAAAAAACAACCACGTAGGCCTTGAGTGATTTATTTCACAAAATCATTTTAGAAAATAAGAAAACCACTGGTACTACTCTTTGCCTTGTTTAAACTACAGGAAAGCCAAATCATGACTAGATAATGCAAGTCTGCTAAACATTTGGAAACTAAACAAAAGTAAATGTGCACATAAGTACGGTCAAAAAAAAACTCCTTTAAGAAATTAATGGTACAAATTTCTGAGTCAGAAATACAACCTTAATGCAATCACCTGCTTACAACTTTTAAGGTACCCTAACATAAATGATAGTTCTGACAGAATCTTGGTCATCATTTCTTACGAGAATTTGCTTAGTCTGTATTAATAAATATGTAACTAAATACTTTTCTTTTCCAAAATGTCCTTTACAATTCACAAACTGTTCTAAGTTGTCTGCCATGTATCTTCTTTGCTTCAGCAGTTTCTTCACAGAATGTAATGGAATTAATATATTCAGAATCAATAAGGAGCACAAATCATTATGAGTCAGAACCACCTTAGAAATACAATGAGCATGACATTACAGCAAACCACACGTAGACAACTTCCCCTTTGAGTAGGCCTACATTCTAGCAGTGCACTGAAAAGGGGAGTGCACTGGAAGAATAACTGCAACTTTCTTATAAATGTAACTAAAAAAAGGCTTCTAGAAATAAGAGAAGGTAAGAACCATCCAGACTAATCTGTAAATCAACTTTTCTCCTTTGTACTTGAATCCAAACCAAGAAACTAGCTTAACTGTTAAGAGTATTGAGAAGAAAGTGAAGAGAGCAAAACATTTAGTCTTCAAAGGCAAGAGCTAAAAGTCTGCAAATTATAAATCTAGACGGACAGATAGAATCTGATTCTGCATGAATAGACCTGGTTTACTTCAGCAGCCTTGCCTTCTGTAATGGGAATTCTCTTTGTGTAAATAAGATTGCTTGCATTACATTGGCTTTTCAAAGAAGCCTAAATAACATAATAAAAAAAGCAGGATAAAAACCTGCTGGGTAAGATTCACCTATAATGTTCCTTTCTACTGCAAGGACAGTCTGTAGTCTTTTAATGTAAATAATAAAATCCTTAAGCTTTCACTGAAATAAAGAGTAGCTCATTTAGGTTCTTTGAAAAAGCCAAGCCAGATTTCTCAAGAAGAAAATAACAGAATAAATAACAACATGTTTCTTTATCAGAGCTCTTTCATCTGTCAAACACTTGGAACCCTGCACTATGCAAAAGGATTGAATAAAGGTTTTCACAGTTTAGGTTTAGAATAATGCAGGCCAATTTTCTGTAGGCAACCAGAAATCTCATTAATATCAAAATTTTAACAGTAATGTTTGTATGTACATTTCATAACCTAAGTAAATGTTCTCAATACGTGTGGTTATTATAGATCTCCATTAAACAAATGTAAACAACTGTACACATTGAGTTGGAGCTTGAGCCATAGTTACAGCAAAGGCACATTTATATGACATTTCTTTTCCAATCCATTTTAACGTATAGATTGATAGAGTGGCTGACCTGGCAAGAAAGACTTTAGTGAAGTATAAAAATTCTTTAAAGGACTCTAAATTCCTTATTATTATTATTATTATTATTTTTAAATCAAAATAGCTCTGAAATCCATTAACTTCATTTTTTCATACACCGTAATAATTCCAGTCATGACTCATACAAATCAACCTTTCAGATATCTTGTCATAAAATAAAGGTCAAGTTGCAGAAAATCTTAAAAGAATTTCTTAAAAGATATAAATGGATAACAATGTGGCTTTCATTAGTTTTATCTTTTAAAACACTTAGAACTTATTATTCAAGATAATTTCTGATGACTGCTTTTGAAACTACAGCCTTAAACTAGCTGTACCATGTGTCTAATGCTATACATGGAAAAACTTTATGGTGCATACTAAAATGTTTATGGCACTGGTTTAATTTTATCAGTAGTTATCAATCACCACTGTAAGAAAAGGTCTGTAGTTTTACACACTATTCTTTTATAATGCTGGCAACAAATTCTATTCAGAATCACTCCAATTTCATTTAAAATGAAGGAGAACACAGAATAAGTGTCAGATAATCCAAATTTAATAATCTCTTCATTATCAGTTAGCACTGAGAAAAAAATAATCTCTTAACTAAGAAATTATAGACAAACATACAAAACTGCACAGACTCTAGAAATTTTTATCACATAATTATGTAGAAATATTGTATATTATTAGCCTTAGTTTAGATGGCTGTTGCTACAGTTCAAATGAAAGAAGGCAAAGAGATATTGATAACTCCATTTCCTATCACAGCTTTCCAAGTTTGCAATGTTTTTCTTTATATTTATGTTCAAAAGATAAAAAACGCACAAAACAAAAACTCTTCAGTTGCCAGTTTAAATGAACAGAAACGAGTGACATACTATAAGTGGAGCTCTTAGCTGAACTAGTAAATAAGACCAAACTATTGCATATAAAAATTAATTAATGCATCAGGTTGACACAAAGGTCATTTTAGAAACAATAAACGTGTCACATCCACCTTTATTCCCATCAGGTTACTGTGACAATAGAATTTTATTACCTTTATTTTAGGAATAGTGATTTAAATTACATGCCTGCAAGCAAGTTAATTCTTATTTCTTTAAGCAAGCAAAATTTTGAGCCAAGAAAATACAGAGAAAATATAGTTGAAGTAAACTGCATGTATTTTTTAAAGTTTTCATGACACCTTCTTTGGCAAATTGTGGCAGAAGTATGGCAAATTTTCCCCTTTGTCAATGTGAAAAGACTCACTTATTTACTTTAGATTGAAGATCTTGACTGTATTTTAGCCTGGTTTCAACTCTGCAACTGAACAGTCACATTTGGAGTGCTGGAAGAAATGGAATGTGGACACTACTCACTGGATGAACAGTCAAATTCATTTTACAGAATGTCTTTGAAGGGATAGTTTCCAGCAGCTCACAAATATTAGCATCCACAAAGTCCTGAGAAGGGCTCAAAATCATAAACTCCTTTTTGAGATGAAATCAGAGAAACAGTGTTCCAAGTGACCCTGACTGTAGAATTAAATTTGTGCTTCTTGCGAATAGTGACTGACTACGTGACACAGTTCCATGTTGATACTCTCTGGAAGCACAGTGCAGTCAAAATTTATACAGTATATCTGTTTTTACTATAAAAACTAAAAAGTATTGATTCACACTAGTGATATGTTAAAACAGGCATGTAAATGTGTTACATACATGCTCAGAGTCTCTGACTCTGAATTCACTGAAAGCAGACTCTAGACTTCCCTACAGCAGAAGAGCATAACAACCACCAGGTACATCACCAAACACAAAGCACAGTCTGAATTCCTGCTGTGATCTTCCTCATGAGCAGAGCTCATGTCATTGCAATTAGGTTTCATTTATTTTCACAGGTCCCTTGCTACTTAGGCTACTGACTTGATCTACTTTTTAAGATCCCATCATTGCACTGAGTGCTGAAACTAACTCAGGGTATATACAGAAGAATTTACTACTTGGTACTTCATGCAAAATCCACATTCTTAATAGATGCAAAGAACACATTTATTCAAAGGGGATTTCATCAAAGCGATAGATCTACTTTGTTTTACAAATTGACTGTAAATGTCATCTTTACCTTTTTTATTTCATTGTACAAATTTGTTCAGAGAATGACAGCTTAAAGACTATGTAAATTAAGCCTAAACATATTTTCTAACAGATAATAATGATTAATGAATTATATAACCTGTGTTGTAGTGGCAATATAAAAAGTGAAAGAAATGAAAACATTATTAATGTGGTGGTTATTATTGATGCCTCTGAAGACTAATACTGCAGGGCATGTTAATTCATTATATGGTGAAAAGTAGTGCAAGCAACAATTAAAAGAATGGATCTAAGTTTTAGAAAACTGCATCAGTGCAACTCTTCCTTCTCATGCATCTGCACAATGTAATCCAAGAGTTCAGAAACATCATTGCTTCTGGTATAAATCATTTAGAGGCTAGCAGTCAGAAGAAATACATGGCAACAGAGAAGATTTCTTATCTCATGGGAGTCAGACTCTAAAGCTGGAATCCCCAGCACACATTTCTCTCCAGAATTTCTTTTTAAGTAATCACATAAGCAGTGCCATTGTTGTTGCCTCATTAACAATTTATTCTTTACTTCCCAGAATTATTTTTTTTTATCACTTGTCAAGATGCTGCACAGTCAGAAGGATTAAAGGTTCTTCAATCAGCAGTAAGTTTTAAAAAGGATGCTCTATTCAAGGAAATGAATTGTATGCTTATTTTTAACATCATAGTCTTTCAAAAGTAGGTCTCATTCTTTAGGATAGCTTATACATCAGGTTGAAACTTTTCTTGCCTTCCAACCAGAAGAAGAGTTATGTGCTCCTTTTCTGGGGAGATACTAAGTGTGTGGTGTTGGATTCATTACTGCAGATCTTGTGCCTGATCTACTTCCATACATGCTTCATATTAAAGGAGTTTATGACATCTTTAAACACTTAGTTTGGCTTTTTAGAAGTTATAATCAAAACAATGCAAATCAAAACAATGATGTCTTTGACAATACCGGGCATCTCTAATGAAAACTTGCTCCGATGAGCTGGAGGCAGCTTTGACTGCAAGGTGCATTTCAACTCATTCTGTTGCACCACACTGACCCTCTGTCATGAAAACTTACAGTATCCTTGGCTTTTTAGCCAAGAGTTTGAATTGATAATGTAATCTTTTCTATTTTCCTATACAGATTTGCAGTAGTAAAAGTTTTTAAAATTTTCTTCATTAGTATGAGTGTAGAACACTTACCCCATTCCATACCATTCCACAGATGTTCATTTAAGGGCATATACATGCAGAAGAGCATCAGAGAGATAAGAAATCACTAATAGGGGTAGTAAATCCCCAGAAGAAAGGATTTTTCTTTGTCATTTGTTCTCTAGGAAGATAAGATCAGCCAAGGTAATAGAATAAGATAGAAAGTAAATAAGGTTGAATTTCTGATTCTGTATGCTTTTAACCCATGAAGACATAGGACGCATTACAAGTAAGCCATTTGTGATACATTTGTAACTATGTTGAATACATAGTCATTAGAGACAGTTTCTGTTAAAAGGGGAAAAATATTTCCTTAAAACTGAAAATAAATACAGACATATATATATATAGGTCAATATTACGTATCCAGAGTAATAAGAAGAATTTTTTAATCAACAACAGTTGATTTCAATTCTGAAAAATTGTTTTCTGAATTAAGCCACATTATATAAATTGGCTTGTGATTTTTACACATTCTACTGGTACTCTAAACTGATATATGTATTACAAAATTTAATTTAAAAGCAATTATACTGAATCTTGATTTACAAAGTAATAAAACTTTGTAAAACTATAGTGCTTGTGTCAAACAAAGTGCTTGAAACATATTTCAGTTTCAGTAAATCCAGAAGAGACAGAAGATCATCATAAAATGATAAAATGTTGACTGGAGAGATTTTCTTTTTGGTAATAGAACACTTTTAACTGACAGTAGGATGTCAATGAGACCTGTGTGGCAAAATGTGACATATAATTTAAATATAGTGAAGCACTGACATTTCCTATTCTATTTCATGAGTTATATTTATAAATGGTAATAAACTATTAGATAGAAACCTAAAGCTATTCTGAAGGATTTTGAAGCCTTTTGCTTCTACAATGAAATATGCCCTTTATTGGGGAAGGCCCATTGTGCCTCTGCAACATTCTGCCTTTTTCCCCACGAGTACAACAGCGCAACAAAAGAAAAATAAGCTACTGAACTTCCTGATGTCAAGCAGACAGTGCTGTAGCTGAATGCAAAAATGTGGGCACAGATTTGGAGTGCAAGTTGATTATATAAACAGAATGTTCTTTAAATGTTCGGCATTTCATTTCTTCTTCTGTTCTTTCACTTGCGTGAAATATTGGTGGTACTTTATGTTCCATGAAAATATAAATACATAGCAAATGTTCTCTGAAAGAGAGGTCTTAAAATACATGCAAATGTAATTATGGCCCTTTCCAACTACCACAGTTCAATGTAAAGAGCTTTTAGCAGAGGCAGAAATCAGTTCTACTAGCCTGCCTGTCTTGCATAAATACACAGTTTCTTTACATATAAAACTTAGACCCATGCTGTGCCACAGCCTCAGGTTCTCTATAGCATGGTCTTTTATTAAAATTGTATGTAATACAGATCTAGAATTATCACTTTTATTTCATTAAATCCTCGATTTTCAGCATGTCTAGCTATTGGCAAGATTTCTTTGTCTTCTTTTTCATTTCCAGATAAGACTATTCCTGAAAATAGAATCACTAATCTTTTAACAGGTTTTCATTCTCCAGTGCCTACGGACTTCTTTTTTCTTCTGATATTGAAAGCTCTGCACCCTGATTAGCTATGGACCTGTATACTCAAACAAAATGGCCAAGTGAATATATAGAATAAAAATCCCTGCTACTGCATTCATGTCTGTTAATCTGCTTAACCACAATGTCTTCACTGTTTCTTTCACTGTTGGTAACATCAATATTAAAGCAAACTAGCAAATGAAATATCAGTATAACAGCTGAGTTGCTTTCAGTTATACATTGTACATTCTAATCATTTTGCATGTTTTTAGAATTTAACAAAACAGCACATAATATAAGTATAGAAGATTTGAATGCAAAATAGTGTTGCCAAACATTGAGGCACACACATGCTGAAGCAGACATAACCCAGCAGAACTCAAGGATTACAGGATACATGACAATGCAATCACAATCTTTCTTGAGGAGCAAAAGACAGCTCCAGATGTATACTAAATACTCTGGAGCACATCTCATAAACAATAGAAACTCCAAATTCACCAGATATGAAACAGAATATGCAAACAACAAAGACTACTTCTCAAATCAGAGCAGTGACAGTAACTTGCATCTCTTCCACGATACATTTAATGAGCAGCTCTTGAAACACTTCAATAATACAAATACCAGAATCACAGTGTTTTTAATAGGAAATCTCAGACAGAGAGGAGCAGAGATTTTCATAAGTGTTGGACAATCTGGGACACCACTTGGAACAAAACTCAGACTTTGCTCACCTTGTGGCACTGCTTCCCTTCCCACAGGTAAAGCTATTCTTTAAAAACAGTATGCTACAGAGAACACAGAGAGCTTATTATTTATTAAAATAATACTCTTTATATAATAAAGAGTAATAATAATTACTCTTTATTCACACATGATGTATCCTATTGTAGTATTTCAGTTAAAATACTATAAAAAAAAAAATAACTATTAAGAAAGTACAAGTAACTGAGAAAAAATAAAAGTAGCATTTTAGATGTAAATACCTAGACAGTTCTATGAAGGTCACTAGCTCTACAGTGTGAATGATCCCTAAACTTTATGTATATCCTTCTTAAGATTATATATTTATGGAGAAATTAAATTATTGCAAACGTGTATCAAATATTAAATACTTTAATAAGAAGATTTTGTCTCAAATTACATGTCACTAACACATCTAGATTCATACTCTTTTAAGTACGCCAATGAATAATGCAAAACAATAACCAGCATAATCTTTAGGGGTGTCCTCATGCAAAGTTTGCTAAATGCTGAATGACCCGAGGCACTTCAAAACTTTCAGTGCCTTTATATGCTGATATTTCCGTTAGACAATATGTGCAAATCCCTTGCAAGGGCTTTGAGGTGATGATGCTTAGCTCAAGGGAAGCCTCAGTTAATTTGAAGTGCACTTAATTTCAGATCCCATTTTATAAGCCAAATCAGAACTGAAGGTCTTAAGTTCTTGAACCCACAGCTGAACATCTGCTCCACAAGAAACTTTTCTACCATGGATAGTAACAGAGGGAAAGTTTCATTAGAAATTAACTGTTGTATGTTGTTAAATTTAAAACAGGGCATTGTAAAAATCTAGAATTATAGTTAAATCTCTCTTCCTACAGGTAGGTCCCCGTGGTATAATTGAAAAACATAAGATAGGAAGGAAACCACTTGCAAAGCTTACATGTTGCTGTGTACAAAATTAATAATAATCCTGCAGGGAAATAGCTTGAATACTTCTTGAATCATTATTCCTTGAGAAGCACACTGAAATTATTTGAACAACAATATGCAAATCATATTTAGACTTTATTATTTCCCAATCAAAAAAGATTTATCAAAATCATTTGAGTTACCTCAGTAATTAATACTATATTATGTACATGAACATGTCTCAAAATTTATGGCTACAGAAGTGTGTATGCACACAGAATACAGGGTGCCAAGCCTTTAACATGAGAGGTTTTACAAAAATGTAAATTATTTAGTTTATATAAAATAGAATCAGATGTCAATTTTAAGCACATATAAAGCTGGTTATACAAAGTATATTTTCAGTTTTAATTTTCAAACACTGTTCTTTCTTTCTTTCTTTCTTTCTTTCTCCCTTTCTTCCTTTCTTCCTTCCTTCCTTCCTTCCTTTCTTTCTTTTTCTTTCTTTCTTTCTTTCTTTCTTTCTTTCTTTCTTTCTTTCTTT
>NW_024884755.1:10090613-10253770 GCF_019232065.1 Centrocercus urophasianus
CTTTCTTTCTTTCTTTCTTTCTTTCTTTCTTTCTTTCTTTCTTTCTTCTGTTAGTTTTTTTATCTCTATTTGTATCTTCCTCATCACATGTAATACTGATATTCCCTCCCAGACATACAAACATGATAAACATAAACTACTGCAGTTTCCCAGAAATGAACAGTACTAATAAACTTTAATGATCATTTTTACATCTTATAAAGTAGCTTTTAAGAGTAAGGAACTTCAAGTTTTGTAGCATATTGGAGAAATATTACTTTGCTTGAGAATATGAAAAAAATAGGAAAAAGACATACTTATGGACATACACCTCTGTCTATAACAACATAGGGATGTAAGGAAAGGGTCCCTTTGGGTAGATTATTCATTATGGATTAGTGAAGCATTTGGGATTACACACTGAGGTGCCACTTTATTATTCAAATTCAGTATGAGGATCTTTATGTTGAATGAAGTAGAGCCTTACTATTATTAACTACCTCAAGATGTGCCTGGATTGTAAGCTTTCAAACAATGCTTGGATTGGTTAGGTGAACTGAGCTAAAAAGATTTCAGCTTCAACGAATCAAATGAGGAGGAAAAAACCTCAGAGATTTTCTTCTCATCTAGCAGAGCTCACAATCAAACTTGAAGTTGCAAATAAAATGGGTCTCAGTTGATATCATCTGATGGCCATCATGACTGAAAACACATTATTTCTATCTCTTCCTTCAGTAATGTGATATTGATGAACTTGGTAACAGGAGGCACGGACAGTCTAAGTGACAACATTAAAAGTACCCAGTTAGTAATGCACAACTTTGGAGTCAGAGCTACTAAGTAATCAATCAATGAATCAATGCAGCCAACAAGCACTGCAGCAAGTTGAGTTGGTTCTCTAATTCCCAGATCTTTTCAGTTGGCAGCAGCTTTTTCCTCTTGCTTTCACTGTTTTATCTATTTATTATATTTACAAATTAACACTTCTAAGTGTGAGAAAAAAATGAACAGGATGCTATAAAAAAATCACATATGACAGCAGTGCACAGATGGGATTAGCACCGTTGTTACGTGTTGTCTGGAGAAGCAAGTAACATAAGTGAGAAGATTCAGCCGCACAGTGTTACGACCGCCACTGGATTTGCAACTAATTAAGAGCTGTGAAATGAGGTGATTCTGCAAACACAGATCAAACATAGGGAAAGATATGGATGAAAGTTCTGGAAAAGAAAACAAACAACAATAGAGATATCTGAAAGCAACTCAGGTAGTTTGTGAAAGCTCGGATCAAGACAAGAGGCCACAGGAAAAGCAGGTATATATCAACTACCTATTATACACTGAGGAAAACCATGGAGTAAATTAGGCTGGAGACATCTGATTTTTATTTCTTTTAATTTTTTATTTTTTATTTTTTTTTATTTTTATTTTTGCTGTAGATATGCTACTGATTATTGTCCCCAGCTATTTGTTGCAATCTCCCTGCATTCACGGTTCTGACAGCTGAATTACTTGCTTAATCACTTCCTGACACAGTGTTCTAAACCACTTACCCCACTAAGACTGATATGAACTAGTAATTGACCACAAAAGTAGCTCAGTCAACACACTGTTGACACCACCATCCTCAAACAGGAATGCAGGAATGAGCTGAGTGCACGGGAAGTCTCAGCTAAACTACAGCCAGAAGAAGACACACACCTGTAACTAAACTGGGTACATAACTTACATGAATCACAAATTCAAAAGGAAAATTGGCACTCTGAGATATCAATGTGAGATAGTTCAAGCAACAGATGAAACAATGTTAAAAGCAATTTAAGCGGAACAGAAAATGAATGAAGCAAAGAGGAAATAAGATGCTACTGAAGCAAGCTGTCGATGTCACTACTGCATGTTTGTAAATATTTTTGCAAAGACATTGTATTCTTTTACTAGAGGATTTTACAATTTATCCTTTTCACTTTCAGTAAGGACACTAATTATCTAACATATAAATCAGATTTTTAATGTATATCTATAATATTCAAGAAATTATTACAAATTTTCAGAAAAATCATATTCCTTTTATTCTCATTCCAGAAAGGATAACAAAAAATACCTTAAACTCTCAAAGATAACTGAAGTACATTATCTTTTTTTTTTTTTTTTCCTGAAGATGGTGAAAATAACTGAAGACAATTTTTAAGTCTTGCATAGTATTTAATGGTTGATCCTACATTCCCCGTATTTATATAAGGGCAGGTGGAGAAGGGGGAGGGGGGCGGGGGGGGTTAGAAGAAACAAAAGATGAAACCAGAAAACCAGAACACAATAACATCAAAATTCCCAATTGTTGACATGCTGATTCTTGACAGTTCACATTGCTCATGTTAGTGAGCAAAGATGTGTAAAAGGCAGAAAAGAAGATTTTAATTATAAAAATTCTGATTTTAATTTTTTTTTCCCTTTCATTTATGTGGATATCTCCATTTTAAAAATGGTAACTTAAGCTTCTGAAAACTACACAGTTATGTCCACACCATCCCTAATAAAAGATATGGTAATACTAGAAATGACAGAAAGAAAGATGACAAGAATCCCAAGTACTACTGTATGGCTTTCATACAAGATGTCATGTTTTATTGCAAAAAGCATACCAAATGTAATGTTTTGCTAAGTTGTAGTAAGCCTTTTCAGTTCAGAAAACAAATGACTGAGAGAGGATATGACAATCAATAAAGCATAGATATGTGAAAGTCTCAAGATTACTTAAAAGTTTCTTCAAATGCTCGAAGTAGGAATCAGCCAGTATTTTTTAAAAGATTGAGATTTGCTTTTTCCCCAAGCACTTATACCTCTGAAATGTCACATCAAAAGAAGCCATGGAAACTAATACAAATGGATGGAAAAAGGTATTAGACAAAATATATAACGGGGCTGCTCCAAAAGTGATGCCTCCTATTAATCTGGCCCACGACGTCAAAAGCAGATGCAGCTGTTATGGCAGTAGAGGTTGAACCTTCCTGCCAATATAAATTTTGTTGCTCTAGAGGCAGAGGGGCAATCTGACAAAATGACCTCTGGCCATGAAGCACGGCTCGAACCCACTGTATCACCTGGATTTGGCACCTTCTGACCTCTATCTGTTCAGGCGGATGAAAGAAGGACTGCATGGGCAACGTTTTCCTAGCAACAATGCTGTCACATCAGCACTAAAACAGAGGGTCTCTTCTGCTGGTGCAGATTTTTACAAGTAAAGCACGCGGGCACTTGTTCATTGCTGGTGAAAATGCAGAACTAATGGCGGTGACTATGCTGAGAAACAGACTTTTGTAGCTGAGAACTGACTGTATCAAACTGTTATTGTGCTCTTTGTATCTGCAGTAGTTTCCATTATTTTCCAAGAGACCTACCTGCATATATACGCTGATGGTTCACATGCAATCTCTTCTTTTCTAGTATTTAGTGTATGGACTGGTATACAACAGAATTCAAGAACTTATACTTGTTCCATGTCTTGTACTCTTTCCTTCATAAATTGTTGCTAATCTTTGTTGGCATAGCCTTTCCCTAGTTCTTGGGAGATGCAAGTTGCTCTTCCTCTTTACAGATTATGGCCAACAGAGACCTCTGGTCTGAGTATCAAAAAGATCATTCTCGTGTTTCTACGTATAGTGACTACCAAACTGTCAAAAGATTAAATTCTAATTCTGAAAGCAAAGGTACTTGTTTTTAACAAGAAACAGAAGTATCACATATAGCAACTTTGGGAAGAGAAAACTTACAGTTCCATGATCTCTATGCAGTGGTATTGCAGCAACATCAGGAGTCAGACAAGCAAGCCTTTTCATAAAAACAAGAATTCTGGAGAATCTTCGCTTTGATGTAATCTAAGACGCAGACTTTAAAGAATACAAAATTTGCTTGACTTTTCTGAAGCAATGAAGCCAGAAGAAAGAGAGACATGCAGGCAGATCTAATAACGATGGTAAACTCAACCTTGATACCTGTTTATCTAACAGTCTGGAAGTAACACTGATGCTAATGTAAGTATATAACCATCACTGATTACAGCAAATACATGTGTCTGACCTCCTGTGTCTGTCAGTGTTAGTTCACTACTTTACAAGGTTTCAAATCAGTAAGGTCATTGAAGCAGATGATCAGACAGAAGCGAGCAAGAAAATGCAGGGATATTTTTCTACATAATAGAACGTCAAAGTGCATGAATATGTCTGGAGAAAAATATGTACTGCAATGTTCTACCAGCTGGAGATGGAAAAAAAAAAACACCTCAGCTTGTCACAACTAACTGTAGCTGTTAATTTTATTATTACCTTTTTTTTTTTTTTTTTTTAAATTATTATTGCAGTAGCACCTTGATGATCAGTCTGGGAGTCGAGAGCACCACTGTGGTATGCAGTGAATACGTGTGTTACAAATACAGTCCCTGTCCCAAATTGCTCACCAGCATTGGTTTATGGAGAAATCTGTCTTGTTTCTTTAGTACAATAAGCTTTAGTACAGAACTTAGTGTCTGCAGTTACAAAATGTGGTATGCTATGATCAGACAAAGGCCTACACAGTACACACATTTGTATACAACCTTCTTGAACTACAAAATATGGTAGCGTTCTATTCCGGTCAATTATAATGACTAAATAAGAACCAGTTTGCCAAACCAATATGAGAACAAATAATCTTAATTACATTAAGATGCAATGTATTTTTAGACACAACATCAAGAAAACTGCATACATCTGATAAGTTGTAGGTGTCCCTGCTACTGAGTAAAATAAGTGGCATTAACTATCTGTTTGTTTTTTTCCAGCAACTCACCATATTTCAGCAGCATGGCTGCTTACTTGAAATTTCATCCACTTTGCTAACAGTCACCGTTGTTATGAAGACTATCTGGTTTTCAAAGAAAAATTCTGAACACCCAGCTGTCATTTCTAGAAACACTAGTGAACAGTGGATTCTTATCAATTACTAACAGAATCTGCTCTACAAGGCCATATCCCTTTAATTTCTCAAGGTAAAATTTTATTTAGTTGAAGAAAAACACTTGGTAAAAGTACAAGTTTTGCTATAGAACCTACTGGATCTTAATATTTCAGAACAATACTAGAAATCAGAGGAAAAGCTGATCCAAAATCATCCATGTGCTCACCCAATGTGGGTAGGTAGAGTTAATGTCTTTTACCTGAATAGAGTACAACTTCAGAGATATCTTAAATGATTTCTGGTTGTAAATGACCATTATGACACCTACAATCCCTTGTGTGTGTAAATAATGCAGTGTTTGCAATGTAGCACAGCGTGTATGATGTTAAGAAATCCAGTGGTAAAATTTTAATGACATTCATGCGATTATAAAAAAGTCTGAGGTATTACTGAAATCCTGCCTCAAAAGATGAGTACCAGAAGCTTCAAAGAACACTTAATGGGAGACAAACATCTACAAAAATCTGCTTCTTTTCTTCAATAATTCTTTTAAGTGAGGACTTTCACATGTTAATTATATTCAGTGTAAAGTTATACAGTGGTCATCTGTACTGCTGAAAGGTTTGTTTTGAGTGCAGCTATAATTTTTGAATTATTTTTCACTGCAGAGGCTTACAGCATGATCAACTTATGATGTCATGTCTTCCACTAGGCATTCACCCAGACATCACCATTCATTCATATTTCTGACAGTGACACTTCTATGAGAGTCACTTTTTACTTAAGTGCAGGAGCTGACCAATAGGAAAAGTCATATTTTGTACAAGTGCAATTAACATTTTTAAAGTTTCAATTCTCAGCTCTCACAAAGATATTAAACTGGTTGTTAAAATGCTCTCCAATGATTTGACAATGACCTTTGGAATTTTTAACTTTGTAACTTGCAAAATTACAATTAGCGAATTATAGAGATATAAAAATAGAAAAAATGCTTTCTAGGACAGTGATGTTAAAAGATAAATAAACACTGCTAGTGTGCAACCTTTATTTGTTGTAAAGTACCTGCCTTTTCTGTAACACATTGGGAAAAACGACACCTCTTGTAAAAAGCTAACTAAATAAATGCTCTACTGGGTCCTCTCTGTTGTTCATGTAGAAAGCTGAGCTGCTTTTGCAGATAATGCATTTATACATCAATGTAACAAAAGGCTACACTGACAGCACTGCAGCAGACTATTTGAATAGCACCAGCTGTATCCAGGCAACACTAATGTCTAAGTCAGGAAGACCATGTGAGAAAATTGCTTATTTTTGAGAGGAACACTTACTTTAGTGTCCAAAGTTATCATAAGAACATAGGAAAATAAAATTAAACAATTTGTAGTAAATAAATTCCAACTTACTAATATTTTTAGTTAAGTAAGAGAGAAAATAATTGATATTACCATTATTAAATAATCATATATGCTTTCAGGGTAAATAAAAATGATTTTCATTTTCCTAGATTATACTGTGATAAGAAATTTGATTGTATTATATAATTTACAAAGAAGTATAGCTGAACATTTTCAAACATTCAAATATTCAAATTGTTTTTTTTTTCTTTTCTTTTCTACACTGACTCCTCTGTTATCAATACATCATTAAAAATGGGAAGTTTTAATTCTAATTGATTTTCAAGATAAACTGTCTTTAACATATTATTAGTGGGAATAAATATAAAGGCCTGAAGTGGAAAAAAAAAAAAAAAAAAAACAAAAAAAAAACCATGACAATTGGGCATTCATAATTTGCATTCAGGCACTTTTTGTATATGCCATTATTAGCTTGTTAAGTTTGACAAAGTGAGAACTAAAATAAATCTACCACTCCCAAGAAGAAAAACATAGTGCCAAGTCAATGAGTACTACTTGAAGTTTACTAGGGTAGGTAAAACATTGGAACAAAAGTTTGTCGGTTTGATTCTCATCTAAGGAGCTAAAGGGACAAAGATAATTGCTCTATATTACAACGGAAGTCCAGAGTAACTGCACAACATCTTATTCAACAGCCTACATGTCCATAGACATGGTTGCATTTAGGAGTAATTTCTGTAGCACTGTAAATCTTCAAAAATCACGTAATGAAGTTGTCTTCCCCTGTAGTGTCAGCACTCGTGTAAAATTGTAGCAGGGACGTTTCAATATTAAAATAAAAACAGTTATGAATAAACTCATTCCAGTTCATTTATTAATTGCAAAGTTATTTACAATTCTATGGAATTTTCTGATATATCAATAATAATCTTTATCGTTAGCGGTGGTCTAATATAATATCTCTCATTTTAGGTATATATATGTGTGTACATGTATTTACTTATTTATTTAATTACATGTTGTTCAAATAGCTTTGTGTTTGTTTGTTTGTTTCTTTCTTTCTTTCTTTGTCTGCTTTTTCCTCTTCATATTCAAGTATAAATATCACATCTTAAAGAACTTGGAGCTTTAGTCATAAAATACCCAACAGCACACTCAGAGTAGAATGCAGCTTTTATGGTTACTGTTCCACTTTAAATTTACTGTATTATATCTTACAGGTATATTTTGGAAAATGTATGTGTAAGCCGTGGCTATAGTTATTTGTGATGCACATCAAATGTTTAATAGGTGCTTAAACTGCAACTTGTAGATGATGCACCAGGAATATATTTGAAAGTGAGAAATCACATAGCCAGTATTCAATGAACAAATATGAGCATGTCCTCAAAGATCAAGAATCTTTTGTTAAAGATGTAAATTAATAACAAAACAAAACTTCACAGACTTATTTTTAAATATTTACTTCTGAAGTATGAAGTTACATTATGTTTAGAAGAAAAGACGATGGAGAGACACTTTCTCAAGGTGTCCCACTGCGTATTACATAAGACTTCTTTCTATTATTACATGAAGCATAGCTGTGTCTTTCATTTAGAAAACATTTTTATATTTTCTTGAAATTTTCATTTTAGATTTTATAAATGCTGGTTTTCTATCTTCACTAGGTCAAAGAAAGAAAACATATCCATGTAATCTGGAAACATAGCTAGTCCACATTGTTTTGTAGATCTTGTAGATTGTAGATCTTACCTAACTTTACTAAGGGCAAATACCAAAGCTCCCAGAGAGAATTAGTGTGCTTTGATACTGAAGAAAATTGTATTCTATGCTTTAGAAACTTTGAGTGTTACAGGAAAGGGCAGTAAGCAGAGGAGTCTTCTGTGTACAACCTTATAGGAAGTGTGGGAATGCTGAAAGGATCCTGGCTTACTTTTTTGTTAAGGCATCACCCTTGTAAGTGATGCACTTTCATTTGACTAAACTCAAATGACAGGCTTATTCAATTGGATCCGCATAACAGAAAGTAGTATTTGAGACACTGGTGTGTTGTTCTGCCTTGACATTTAATACAAGGCAGCAAGAAACCGCTGCTTTTGCCAGAACCATGTAATAGGAGCACACGGCCCATATAGACACAGTAGATTTCAGCTTAAATTTCATGCTTTTTTCACAGCTTTTCTTTCCTATTTTTGTTTTCTCAGATAATATAGAAGCCATGGATTAAAAAGAAAAAAATATCATTAGCAGACTCTTCTAATGGCACAACAATTTTTTGACTCAGCCTTGGACTCAGAGCAGTCTCCACTACTAGCCAACACTCCACTTTTCTGTGACTATTTTCTTGAGTGCACTATTTCTGTACTATGGAAAGCATTTGGGAATCTCTGATAGAGAGGCTCTAAATAAGTGATTTTCTCATCCTCTTCATGCTCTTTGTTATCCTTTCCCATGCTTACTTTTAGCACTTTAACTATAACTCTGTAAATTACAGTTTGTCCTGCTCTACTTTCAGATTAATAACTTCTTTTAAGAGGAGCTGAGAGAAACAGAGAATCAGTCACCAGACAAAACTAGCCTATGGCATTTTTCTGAAGGGATGAGAAATTAATGATAGAATACTACACCTGGTGCTTTGTCAATATTAAGAATTCTATACAGGAGGGGATCTTGATTTTTTCTGCAACTGTAAATTGCCTTAAGTATCTTTAAACATAAAAATATTCAAAAAACAACCCACCTGTACCCACTCTATAAGCACATATTGCTTCATTACTCACATGTTTTTTTTCATATCATCTACTTGAAATGGTTTAGTCAAGGACTTGCTGATGAAAAAAAAATAATAATAACTGGGAGGAAATGAGAAAGGATACAAATAACAAAATACTGGAAGTAGTCTAATTGAATAGGTGGTTCATTCTGAAGTATCATTCCCCCAGTGTGTTATGGTAATCCTGTGAGGTCAAAATTCAAGAGAATAATGGAAGAGGTAATCTGTATAGATCACTGAATTAAATAAAATATAGGACTACAAAAATTTTATTACAGTGCAATGGAATGATATACATGGAAGACCAGGCTGATTAAGAAAAAACAATACTTGTACTCTGGGGCTGGCAGAATCCTAAAATGTGAGTTTTAGCTCTAGACAAGTACAAAATTTAAAATTTCTTATGATGATGAAATGCAATTATCAGAATTATAATCTAGGAATCCTAAAAATCTGAATGACAGAGCAAAGAATGGATCCAAAAAGAACATGGAGAAACACTAGGAAAGTAAACTTTTTAATACATGTTTTGCATAGTGTCTTTAACAGTCCTCCCAGTAAGATGCTTGGGAAACATGCGTATCCCAAAACAATTTTACTCCAAACAAAATATCTGAAAGACAAGACTGAAAGGAACTGGGAGCAACTCAGAACCTCCCCTATTTAGCAATTTTGTCACTCAATAAGTAAATAAAATCAAAATTCTTTGCTTTTCAAACAGAATTTTTCAGGAAATGTAGATAGACTTTCAGGGTAACACTGTCGAAGTCACTGTTACAATAATATATCAAATTTTAATGACAATATATTTTAAAACATCAAAAATATTAAAAAAAAATTAAAACTCCAAGTGCCAATGTCAGTAAATTGTATATATTCAAGATTTCTTACAGAGACAGACCATAATAATATATCTCCTTTATGAAGGGGATACAGGTTATAAAAGGCTCTACAAATCAGCCATGAAAATGCTCAAGATCTACTGCTAATAACTGTTCATATAAGAAATAAGGAAGGTGAAGTTATAGCATAAAGCTCTGAGCTGGATCACCTTTCTCCTGCTCTGTTGATTTACATAGGATGTAGCTCAATATATTTGTACCTGTTCAGAATAAGCACATTAAATTTTAGATTTTCAGGATAATGTAGTGTGTGCTTTGGCTTACTTTGTCTTCTGTGAGAAAAGAGAATTCTTATTATCCTTACTAGACTTGGACCATGCTTAAATAGCTACCTATGTTACTTTTCCCTATAGTGTCTTCCCATCTAATACTGCAGAATGAGAATCTAGCCTTGCCCTTCTTCCTTGTGAAAATGCTAAGAGCAAGAGTTATTTTTCAAGACTTTGAGAAACAAACAGCCAATTTTTCTTCTTTGAAAACACTGCAAGAAAGTGCTGTCATACAGCATTTCAGAAATGGTATATAACTCAAGGGCAGGAAGGGGGAAACCATTAGGGATTGGAAAGAGGTGAGTCAGAAGAGATGAGAGAGAAATATGTTTCAGCTGCAGATACAGAAACGGAAGAAAGCTGAAAACTTCTAAAGCTTTTATTAAAAAAAAAAAGTTGCTGGGAAAAGTTCCTCAATGCAGTTAGGCTTGAATTAAGCATCAGATTTGGAAAGTATTTTGTGTGTGTGTGTGTGTGTAAATGAATAAGACTTCATAGTAGTAGTTACAGTTATATATCTGTTTTACTACACATATTTCAAGCTATTACCAGATGTTTGGAGCCCAGGTGGGCAGTAAAATACCCTGTGATAAAAACTGACATACTAGAGCATAATGTCTCACTTACTTTTAATCAGAAATAAATGTAGAGAGTTTCACTGGGGAAAAGTGTGAAAAACAGAGTCTGTTTTCCCATATATCAACTCCGAGTCAGAATGAGCTGCAAATACCCTGCAACATGAAACAATTTATGTGGTTGGAGACAAGAAGAGAGAAAAATTTTCTCCACCTGTTTAGAGAGAATAAAGTGTGTAAAAATCTTTGGATGAATGAAGAGATGCACTGGAGAGAGAAACAAGGAAAAACTTTATGGGGGAGGTGCTTAAAAAGGGAGGGCAAACTGCTTAGTGATTCTCTACTGGGATGTATGCTGGCTGATTGTAATGGACCTTGCACACAGCTACATGTTTGCAACATTGTTTGCAACTGAAAGTAATGATACCAGGGGAATGTGATACACTCACTGATGGAGTCCAGACTTTCAAAGACCTCAGTGCCCCCTATTGTGTCAAGTTATTTAGTATGTCTCTACTCTTCTGGCATTTCTGTTATCTGCCCATACATACTTGATTCCCAGGCAGCTGAAGTACACAAACCGTAAGGGCAACTATTTGCAGAAAAATTACTTCTGATGACAATACCAGTAGCAGCAACAAAAATACTAATGAGCTTGTGCCTTTTCTAAGCACCACTGAGCATATGGCTAGCCTTTGTTATCAGTCCAATATCTTGCAGCAATACCCATCAAATTATTCTGCCTTCATTGGAACGGAAGGTCATTTTTATAATGAGATGCATGTCTCTCTATAATACACCGGGATGGAAAAAAACAATTGCTTCTTGTATCTGAGAACAAAATAACAGATATACCATATAAGTATTGGTAAGGCTAATCAAACCAAGAGACTCACCGCAAAAAATCTCAAAGCACACATAGTTTGGCTAACTAAAAGCTGATCCAGACTGACAAAAATGAATATCTGAATATATTTTAAACCAAAGCACATTTTTTGTTCATCTCTGTTTAAATAAACAGATTTGAAAACAACTGTTTTCTGAGCAATTTTGAAATCTGTAAGAACTTATAACGCTCAAATAAAAACACCAAGGCTTAGTATGGCAGTCATACTGCACTAAAACTATTATATGAACTAAATGTTTTATTATATGGACTAAACAGTAGTCAGTAGTCAGTCAGTAGTCAGAGGGCACATGGTACTCTTTCACGCTTTTTCTGTTAATTACATTAATCAAACATATAAACTCCATTGCTACTCAAAAAAAAAAAAAAAAAAAAAAAAGCATAAAGCAACTACTTGGATATAAGTGCCTTACGTTAAAGATGCGAAAAAATAAAAAGGCAATTTTCTTCTCTTCATCTTTAGTCTGCAGTCACAGGGATTAGAAGTTCAATAAAACAGTAGTGCTGACTCCACCCCTTCACAACATTTTCTGGATCTTGCAGATGTTATTCCCATCTTTCCAGTCCATTTTATTTTTTCTTCTAGTAGATTCACTTTGGCTATCTATATTGGGTTTGGTAACATGAAAGTCAGGATACTTAATATTACATTTTAACATAACATAAGAATAAAAAGGAACAAAGGAAAAACTTTTTTTTTTTCTTCCCCCCCCCCAGATGGGACTAGGCTTTAACTTTAGGGTGTTTTCTAAATTCCAGCTGAAGGTCTCCCACAGCTCAGTGCTGAAAATACCAAAAAATGTCATTTCCACGTGCAGGCATTCAAGAGCTTTTAAAATTTCAAAGTTGCAGCTTTATAAGCTGTACAGATTGTTGTCTACATTTTTGCAAAACAGGCATTCTCTGATGGTATTTGGAATTCAGAAGTCCATTAGTCTTGAGTGTACAGCTGAAATCAACTATGAAGGTTAGATTTTGGACACGAGGGCATTTCCTCAGAGAACCATCTATCTTTCCTGCTTGCGTCTTTGGGTAGGGAACACAAGTAGGATTCAGGCAGAAAATGCTTAATGTACACTTTGCAGTCTCCCCAAAGTGCTACCATAGGCCGTTAGGTTAGCTTAAGTGGTTTCCCCAGAGCTATAAAGGACCATCTTGAGATTCTAAAATTGGACTAGCAGTGCAGCTTGAAGTGTTGTAAGTTGAAATATTCAATGATAGATGTTCACTAAATTGCTATCATTAGGTAAAAGATATTACCTTTAATAGTCTGATGGTACACAATAAAGAGCTCAGAAATATCCTGCAATTAGGAGCCTAATTTCAGACTCTAAAGAAACTACCACGTTTTAATTCAAACTTAGTTTTGAATGAATCAGTTTCTTCACAAATTGTCATTCCAAAAAAAAAATTTCTTTAAATTACAAAATCGGAAGACAATATTTCAAAGTAATTAAATAGTTCTGTTCTCCATTCAGTTAAGCAGAAGGGAACATGATGAAGTAACACCATTATTTCGAGATGTAATTAGGGTACCTTTGATAGTTGTGACAGCAAACGTAAATGCAATCACATACCAATTAGCAAGTAATTATGCCGTTACTACCTAGATTCATGCCCTGAGTTAGTAAGTACCCTGAACCTAATTTCTTAAACATTTATTTTATTATATGTCTGTATACAAAAGAAAGTACAAGAAAAAAGTTATATACAGAGATATAGACACTGTATTGCCACACTCTAAAGGTTACACATCTTGTCAGGAAAAAAAATGACTAATGTTAATGATTAGTATTAATAAAACTTTTCTTAAAGAAGCAAGATGGCAAGAATGTGTTCCATTAACTATTAAAAGTGTTAAAGTATCCACTGAAAGATTCTGTGGGCTCATAGCACTCACTCACTAGCAACAAAATGGAAGAGAAGAGTTAAGCTGAACAAGGACCCTCATCAACTTCATGACCTGTATTTTTTATGTCAACTTTAATTTTTTTTGTACATATTGTTCAGGAGATACCTTCATCACAGTGTAGTGAAGCTCTTGAGTATATTAACAGCCATTTCATCTCACTCAGCCCAATAAAAGGCACTAACCAATACCATTACAGGCATAAACCAGAAGTTAAATTATTAAAGCTTACAATAACCTTCAAAAGAAAAAAAACATACGGCTCAACAGAAATGAAACTCAACTTGTTTTCAGTCTGTCTGCTGTTAAAGATGAATGATGGTTCAATCTGCCCATTCTTTTCCTAGATCTATGGGTCATTTTGAAAATGGTTTTCACCGCTGTAACTCTGAGCATGAGTTTATGAACTTAATCAAGATCAATATAAAAGCATTCCAGGTCACATTCTTTGTTCCTAGGAGATATTTCTCTTCATTCTCACTGTTACCGATCAGGGAGAGGCCTTTCTTGCATTTATATTGATTTCAATTCATTTCATTCTTCAAAAAAAAAATTGTCTGGATTTCGGCAGCCTTTTAGCATAATTCAAAATTTAGAGTAAATCATAGTTTCAAGTGTTTTGTATGTCCTACCGTGTATTTTGCATGAATCCTCTATTTTTTACTTCAAATTCAGACTTGCACAGTGCAAATCAGCTTCAATCTACAGGTTGCATTTTCAATCTTAGGTACTTGAAGAAGACAGAAAAAAAAATACTTGAAATCAGAAGTGACATCAAAAGCATCCCCTAGATGAAAATCTAGTGTTGATATGAGCAATACACATTATCAGAAAATAATCCAACAAATGCTAGAATGGCAGCATCTCTAGAGACTAGAATACTAGCAGTGTGAGAGAGAGCATTTTCAGAGAAGTCAACAGTTAAGACATTTGCAAGAACTAGATTACATATTTTATACTGCCATGCTGTGTCTGATGAAGTCCTGCATTATAGTAATTTCAAAACTTTTGCAATGAGAATTCAGGTTTTTCTAAAACCAGCATTTCTGTTAAAGTTGTTCTGCATACAGTATTCTATTCTAAATATAACAGATAGTAAGCAATAGATGAAAATATTATGCCTAGGCCAGTAGTAGAAAATCTATAGTCTGAAAAGATGAATTATGTACATACTAACTTTTTTATTCAAAACAGCTCAAGTCTTGTGGACAAACTGCCAATAAGAGGATAGATCACCTTGGATATGCTCCTGGAATATATGTTTCAGTTTTGTTTCATCTGAAGTAAGATCACGTCATAAGTGCAGTGCAAATTAAAGTGTAGTAAATAGCAACAATCATGATGTTTCCATATTTGCGAGCTAAAAGAATTCTGACTTATTTTCCCATTGAAGTTAAAGAAATCAGCCTCTTTCATCTTCCATGAAATATAAGCTAAACAAATTAAAGAATGGCATCAAAAAGTCCTGTTTGATGATTTTTCTAAAATTTTACTTCCTTTATTTTAATGAAAAGTCTACGGAAACTGTATCATATTGCTCCACCATAAATAAATCACTCTAGGAATTGCAAAAATGTGTTATGACTTCAGTTTTTGTTGTTTTCACTTAAATTTGCTTCCAGTGGATCACTATAGAGTTTGCCTTTTCGTATCAATCAGCCAATAATATTCAACTCATGTTAGTTAGTTCAAAGAAAGTCACGTAAATCTGAGCTGAGTTTAGATTTATGAGTTCAAGACCAAATGCTTCATTAGAGCTGGCTGAAGTCATTGCTCCATCCACCAACCATTTCTCCAACTTGGATGCGTGGATAAATAGAGGTTTTGCAGGAGACGTTTTGCAGGACAGATTTTGCAAAACATCAAGTCATTTACAGTTTCTGCATTCTGAATAAATACATCAGGAAAGGAAAAGATCAAGAGAACAGTATCAATTTTTTAAATGACTTTCTGCATGAACAAGTGGGATCTGCAGAACTGTACTTGTCAAGAAAGCATGCTCACATAAGTCTAAACAGGAAGGGCAAGAGGTAAGGAGACATTCCTCATTCAGACTCTCACAGCATCAAATAGGAACAATAGATTAGATTGTTTATGCAATGCCCTAGTCTTGATTGTCAAAGGAAGAATCTCCATAGTGTGAGACATCCCTGCCCCACACACAGTTGCATTATTAACCTTAAAGATAAAAGACAGTAAATATTATATTTATTTTGTATTGATTGTTTTTGTGAGACTTGTTATGATTTACAGTGGGATGTTTTAGTCATTGTCTTAGTGATTTAGTTCATCTTGTATTTAGGATAATTCACCATGGCCTGTCTTGGTATCTATGATTTAGTATCACAAAGATGTATTTTTGACACTGAACTTTGTTTCCCTTTGAGGACTTCACCCATTTAAAAGGTGAGGCAAATTCTAACCTAGTCATCTACTTATATTTCATGCATAATTTTGAGCCCTCATTCAGAATTACATATTATCTGAAATTCTTCTTGCTTTTAGTTGACAGCAGATCTTTCCTGAATACAAAAAATGCACATCACTTCTTCAGTAATTTGCCTTACACAAACCAACATAGTTAAGCAATATGTAAGGAAAAATTACTCAAAAAGCAAAACGAAGAATAAAAGCCTTGTAAGTAACTTGATTATTAAATGAACCTCAGACAATTTCAAAGAATTCCATTCTTAAAAACAGCAAATATTTTGATTGGATCTATTAGCAATGGGGCAAGCAAAATTTAATACTAACACTTTAGTTCACCTAGTTACTTCTCAGCTGTAATAGTTCTGTAGGATTTTCCACACCCTATCAGTGACAGAGTTTGGGATTATGAAAGAACACTTATTAAAAGGAAAGATTATTTTTAAAAGTCTATTATTTTGAAAAGACCAGTTTATAACATATTTAATTTCATGTTTTCATCAGAGGAGATACTTCAGTGCTGAAATGAGTACAAAATCAACAGGAACTTATGTAGCTATAATTGCAACAAGCGTCTTGGACCTAACTTTAGGACTGAATGGGGTTAAAGCTTTCATGTATAAAATATGTAATGCATTCCTGAAATACTGCATAAAATATGTATCATCTTCATGTGGAAATAGAGAAACTTTTAAAACAGATTTCTTCATAGGAGGCCAAGAAAACATGTAAATGCCTCAAGACTAATGATTGACAGATAAATTAACAGATGACAGACACACAAACTGAATGATGACTCATGTCAGCTTTATGCTCAAAGACTGGGAGAGGTTACTTCATTACTTGTAGGAGAAATTCATGCAGTAGAGCTGCAATTCACTGGATACTTACAAAACATACGTAAATCTCACTCGTGGAAACATATCTGCTTTTTCTTTGAAACTTCATTAAAAGTTTAAAAATCCAAAAAAACCAAAACTGTAAGACTTTCTGGTTTGTGCAAGACAGAAGGATACCAAAATATAAATGACCAATTTTTTTATCTAGCTGAAAGTAATCAAAATCTTCTTCATGATGGCTATCACTGCTCTCATGTATACCTTGACAAGTCAGAGGAAAAAAAGAAAAAAAACTTGAAGGACTTTTTTGAATCCTCAGCTGATAGCACTTTAATAAATTAGCTTCTAATACTTAGTGAAGCAAAACAGTTTGTGATTTTTCCTCAATAGATTATGACTTATCTAAGAGAACAATAGCATGTTAGATTAGCAGACCCTTGCTTCTCAATACATTACATTAATCTGGTTTTATTCAGTAAAATAGTGCTTGGATAATGCAGTTCATTCTTTCATGAAATACAAAACCTGCTTAAAACCAAAGTTTCCTCTATTAGATTGCCTTCAGCATGTTTAACATACAATTGTTTAAATGAAATTAAGAACCTAAAATAAAAGTACTGTAGCATTGTCATAGATCACTGAATTTCTTTTGTTCTGTCTCACCATCAATCATTAATATCTTCAAATTTTGAACTCAAAATACAATAATACAAATGGTTCAAGTGTTTTAAACCAAACTAAGTCACAACAGAAATATTTTTTACTTTCAAAAATATGCAAAGCTAAGACATTCTAGGTTTGGAAAAAAATAACATAGTTATAGAAAAATCCTACTTTACGTTATTAGACTTCCCAAGTAGCAGATACCATATGAAATGAAATGAGACACAAAACAAACAGACAGAAAAAAACAAAAAACCAACGACAAAAACCAACCCTGTAGGTAGGTTGTGGTTTTCTTTAAATGATTTTTTCAGATGTGGTTTCTAACTACATTTTCAGGAACCCTTATCAGTTTAGAGCATTGTAATCCTATGAAATGTTGTATGTATGTAAATACTAAAGAATGAAATGCACTTATAAAATATGTTTACACATAAAGAACTTTGACTGATTTTTAATAAGCTATAACTATTCCCTGCACAGAAAATAAGGAAATAGTCTTGAAGGGGAGGAGGTTAACAAAAACCTCAGATATGTTTTCCTCTCTCTTGGATATAATGACATCAAAATAGTGGCTTAGAGATGATTTATTCATTTCAGAGCCAGCAAAAATGTTACAGAGAATTCTGTGAAGGAATTATTTAGGAAATCACCTGTTTAAAATTGAGACATTACTGCAGAAGTCATATGGAAATTCACCTTCACCCCTCCACTTCTTTGCTGAGGAGTGTTCATTCTTTATGCAGAACTGGGGAGGGCTTTTCAAGTTACAGGAAAAAGATAACCATATTATGATCTTAATCTCTGTGGCAAAACTGGCACCTTCAAAACATTAAACCACACAGTTCACTATAAGCCACTTCCCTTCCACCAAAATCAGCCAAATATTATCTCGAATTCTCCATTTTTATTACTGACCTCATAGTGTAGTTTTGGGTTTATGGAGACATAGTTACACTGAACTCAATTTCTATTAGGCTTTCCAGTATAATGTCTTGACCGCGTATGATTATATAGTTCTCTGAAAGCAGAGAAAATTACCAGTAATTTAGGAAGAAATTCTACAATGAAGACTGCAAGATTGTAGTCTTCAATTTAAAGGAATTCACAGAACATGCTTGTTTGTGCTCACTGGAAGCACTGCTTAAACTCACTGTAGCCCAATGCATCAGTCAAATAAATATCATTTTATATCTTCATCATTCTCTTACTCTCTTGAGAATTTAAATCAGCTCGCAGAAATCTTTCTATTGCCACCGAATATATAACCCTACCATTCATTGAATTATACATACAGCAGCAGAAATGGAAAGCAAATAACATGTTGGTACTGTGATGAAATATTTTGTAAAATGGGGAGGAAAAAAAAGTATATTTATTAACTCAGATGCTGTTTTGTTGTTAGTTCATTGAGTTTCTCCAAAAAGGGAAAATACAGTGATCCTCCTTGGGTGTACTTAAGGGTTCTATTATTTTTTTAAATAGACAAAAATCATCCACCATGAATAAAGAACTAAATTGATGATCATGAATAAATAGTGACATCTGTTACGTACTAGGTCTGCTCACAGACCTTTATCCTAGCTTCCACTTTAATTACTGTTTTGTTTTCTACTTCTTCAGCATTACTTACATCAACATCTTATTTCAGTTTATTTATAACCTGCTATAACCTTCTCAATCACTGTATAGACCAAATGCTCACTTCTTTGGAGTGAAATCCATTTTCAGCTGTTACTTCAAAAAACAAACAAACGAACAAACAGAAGATAGATGCTTTTTTCTGGAGCAGATAAAGTCTAATGAAACAATTTTCCACACTCTATTGTTTGTCAGCTTTGTTGATTATGACACACATTAGGAGTTAGGTCACAGCTAAACTAAGATATCCAGGGGCTGCCCCATATCTTCCAAACATTTAAAAGAGTATTTGTAAAACTGGAGGTATATATGACTGAGCCCAGATATATCCTGAACTTTCACTGTTCTTTAATGAGATGTGCAACAACATCCACAACTTGAGCTGCAGAACAGAAAAAGCAGGTTTCAATGAGAATTTACTAGTTAGATGAATCTGAAAAAAGTGAAAGGTGGTAGACAGAATGATCCCATTTGGTAGCATGACTTAACTCTGACCTTGAAAGAGGAAGGAAAAAGTGTTTTGACACTTGTTGTAAGTGATCATACTTTTATTCCAGTTCTTAAAACTTCCTTCTATGGGGAAGTTCTGGGCTTGTAGGATGCAGGCTAGCAAATGTCATGGCATATCCCCCCAAACATCTCTGAAAACTTCACTAGAAAGAAAAAATGCTCTCTACAATCCCTGTGCACTGGTTTTCTATGGGAACCACAGCATGTAGGTAGACGGAAAAGCATTCGTGTCTTCCCTAAATATGGCCAAGACATGAATCCATTAAATTTTAGCCTTTACATTTCAGTGCAGTAATATATTGTAGCAAGCTTGCGTGTTACCTGACATTTTAGTTTACCAAATAAAAGTATCATATTTCTTTTAGAATGTACATACTCCTTTTACTATTCTACATACTTTCAGTTCAGACATTGCTGATTTCAATGACATTTATTTCTGAAACTGATTAAATTATGATCAAGAATGAATCCTTCTGCAGTTTCAGCTTAATATGCAGCAGTATACAAAACAAGATTATTGCACCAAATTTAAGTAATCTTTAAAGTGAAAACTAAGGGCATGATAATGTAATCACAACAAGAATCTGAAAACAAACAGCAGCCTTCATTTGCAGTCCACATATTCATCTGTGAACAGAAGTCATATCAGAATATTCTTCTCTCCATAGGAGAGTGAGAAACAGTGCATTTACAGATGAGCGTTAGAGAGAGTTAGCAGTGCATGAATCCCATAAAGAGAAGACAATTAATGGATCAATTAAAAAGCAAGAAGGGCAACACAAACATAAAAACCCAAACATTTACTTTACAGAAATAGTGGTCTCAGCTTTTCCACCTCCCTTCCTCCTCCCTCTCCCTTTCCTTTCCTTTCCTTTCCTTTTTTTTTTTTTTTTTTTTTTTTTTGCCTTTTTGCTTTACAAGATTTGGATTAAAACATTTACACAGTAAAGGATATTATATTAACATTTAAATATGTACATAAAAACCTTGGTGAATCTGACACTCATAATATTATTCAAACACTCTAAAGGAAAAGTTAAAACAATATTTACCCTCTGAGTGAGCAGTACTCAAAGTAGAGTCACAAGTTTCTGTGTTCACTTTGGACACAGTTCACTCACATCCTTTTATGCCTAGAAGACTCATAGAAGATAAATAAATAAAGCTGCCTCCAAATGACTGTTCTCTTCCTTAGCCTCGTACTTTTCAGATACATTCTTTGTATATTCTTGAGTGTATTACAGGATGCTTTGACATTACTAGATGGTACCAACATTCAATCCATTTCCTGTAGCATGACTACAGAAATAACAGGAAACATTAGAAAACTTATCATTTTGGTGACCTGAGTTTCATTTTATACCCTGACGCTTCAAGGTTAAACATGCCAATTACAAGAGCTTCTCAATGCCTTCACAGGGGGATAGTATTTTGTTGCCTAGTAGCACTGGCAGTAAGCACTCGATGCTGCTTTTAGGATGTCAGTACACTTGCGTTCCGTCATGCTAAAACTGTAATAATGGTTCTGTAGTGATTTTGGTGATCTGTGCAGCTAATGACTTCTCGTTGGTTTCAGGGGCCTCACGTATGCAAGTCAGAGAGAAAATTTTCTTCTCTACTTAGCTTCATTGACTTTTTTTTTTATGATTTCAGAGGAATGTCAAAAGAGGGATAGAATTTATGATGATAGACTTCCACAACACTCTATTTGTGCAGTACAATTCTCAAAGACAGGTATTACAGTGAAATCCTCTTTTTCCCTCACAGCTGTATCTTCTCAGGAATGAAGTGACAAAGACACAAAATACCTGATGAAGCATACAGACTGTCATTAAGAAGTGTACTCTACAAGTCATTTGCAAGCACATATTTACAATACCTCTCCCCGTTATTTTCTCCCTCCACTCTGATTCCTTGCTAGCATCATTTGTGGGAAAAGCATGGAACTCCTACCTTTCTATACAAGATTAAGGAAAACAAAATGGGCCAGGATATGGTGAGGTAATTCCTAGGAGAGGTTAACTGTTTGACCAAAGTTTGATGGTCCAGTAATGAATGTATTTGTACTACAAGGAAGTTTTTCAATGCAGTCTGTATCTACTCTGGAGTAAGAGTAGGCTGTTGCTGAAAGGGAAAGTCCTGCTTATCCCACTTGCTCTCTTTCACTCTTTGATTCTTCATCCCTTCCATTTAATTTAGTTTTCAGAGTCATGACCAGAATCACAGAATCATTAACTCTGGAAAAAATCCACTAGTATCATTTAGTCCAATTGGTAATCACCTCCCCCATGCCCACTAAGCCATGTACCTCAGTCCCACATCTACCCTTTCCCTGAACATCTCCAGGGATGGTGACTCCACCACCTTCCTGGGCAGCCTGATCCAACACCTCAACACTCTGAGAATTTTTTTTTTCCTAATGTCCAACCTGAACCTCCTGGGTGCAACGTAAGGCCATTATGTCCAGCCCTATCACTAGTTTCCTGGAAAAAAAAAGCTCTATCCTTACCTTTCTACATCCCTTTTTTTTTTTTTTTTTTTTTTTGTGTGTGTGTGTGTGTGTGTGTGTGTGTGTGCAAAATTTGCACAAGTGCAAATTCAACTTCAGTTTGCCTATACAGAATCAGAGTCCTATGACTGTACAAATGCCTGTTACCTTTAGATATCAAAGGGAGGAAAATAAAAGCAGAGAACTCCCTCACTTTTTCATATTATTTTGTGTTTTCTTCCAATCTAGGCACTTGAAGCAATTTATTTTACCAGTGAATTGTCTGATCCTTATCATTTGGCAACTAATAGATGGGATGCGCTAAGAGCTTTAAGTAGATACCATAACTGGATTTAAAACAGTCACTGCTTTAGTTATAATCTTTAAAGCTCATTATTAATCAGCATATCACTATTTTTTAATCAGAAAAAAAAACCTTAAAAATTTCAGTCCTGAGCATTTACTGTTGATAGCTAATAAATTTTCAAAACTGAAACCATGCCTGCAGTACTTTTTATGCTATTAAAAACATGCTATTGTGCATTTTGAGAGATGAACAAACAGTCTTTAAAGGAATTTCTTTAAGTGTTCACACTGTGCAACTGTAATAATGAAATCACATTAAAACCAAACACAATTTGGTGCTTTTAATTCCTGCATATACCCCGTATTCCTGTAAGTTGCTCATCACATTTTCAGTCAGTGAAGAGCCCTTTGAGATTTTACAGTAGTATCTAAATTCTGGTTTTCCAGCAAAGAAATGGGACTACAATTCACAGCAAGGAATTCTCAGCTGCATTACAGTTAAGAAAATGCTTTGCAAAGCAGAATTTGCTATATTAAGAACAAGGAATACATTGCAGACACAATTGCATCACAACTCAGTAAGGTTTCTATTTTTTTTTTAACCTGAAATAAATGACACATTTTAATACAGAAAAAAATAACACAAAACACAAGTATCTGTGGTACGGTACAGCTCCATACTATGAACTTCAGCAGAACTGAAAACTTATTTCAATGTCAAGATAACACAATCCTCGGGTTACCAATGATTGCATGAAATACTCACAGGTATGATCACGCAAAATGTTCTTCAAAAGCTTTCAGACTGTTTTAATGAAAAGTAAGGAAATAACTCAGAACAAACATCCATAGGTCCCTGACTGACCTGTATATTTTACTTCATTCAACAGAAGATAAGTATATGACTATAAAACTGTTTTGGTGGCAAAATTTTTATAATTCTCCTGATCAATATTTGCCCTGCAGTCTGATTAGACTCTAAAAATCTGGCCATACATTATTGCTGTGTTACCACTTGCAAGCAAACAAGCAGTCAATATTACAATTTCATTTTAAAAGACTGTGCTTTAACCATTTTATTAAGGCAGCTAGCAAAGCATACAATTTCTTGAGTAATCTAAAAACCTACTAATAACATTTCTGGATGCTCAGTCTTGCTGACTGAGCAGTTGGGCCAGCAACGATTCATTAAGTTCATGGGGCACCTCTGAAATAAAGGACTTTCTCTCACACACCTTGGCTTCATTTGTAACTTCAGATGGAGCGCCTGAGATATTGCATAGATTTTAACACATCACTCCTTTGCTTCAGCATGCTTCAACCGCTGCCACCCAAGGATATAGATCCCATTCAGCATGGCAACCAGTTTCTCTTTTGGATGTGTTGTTACAGCAACAGAAGATAAAAGTAATGAGAAACTAGAGAAAAATAGCATGCTTAATGGGATTATGCCACAGTGAAACAAAGAAAACTCCTACAGCACATTCTTCTTATTTATACGCAGGTTCTCCTGAAAGCATTTGTTTTGTGTTCTGTTGTTTATGCCCTTCTCCTCAAGAGTTAACTTTATTATTTATTTGCATTGGTTCCGATGAGCTGGGCTGATACGGACTATTCACCACAAGCAAAATACATCCCAAGATACATGAAAATGGAGTTCTTAAAATTCTCCAGCACAATTTCTTGCTCCTCCTAATCCATTTCAAGGAGTTACAGTAACTTTAAAATGTACACATAAGCTATTGATTTTATGTTGAACAGAACAGAATTAAATGATCTGCTGCAGCCACATTTGCTTGCCAAGTTTTTTCAAGGTTGTTTTGCGTTATTAACTGTATTATATATATATATATATATATATATAATTTTTATTTTTCTTTTGACAGAACAAAGAACAGCTTGTAAAATAATAGCTGGGTGGGCAGGAGAACAAGTACTTTGTTAAAGGCGGAGTATTCTAGACAGAACAGCTCCACTTAAAATTACTCTCTCCACAATTTCCTTCCAAGGCTTCTTCTAGTCAGAAAGAACAAATTCATGTTTAGGTTTATCCTTTCAACACATTCTCAGATGCATTTATATATTTGCAAGCTATATTTCAGTCAATTTTCTATACAGCCAAGTATGTTACCAAAACTGAATCTTCTTATTCTGTCCATTTTAACTGCAGTTCTTCTGATTTCCATAAATAGGAGGCAGCATTATCTTTAATGCTTGAATATGTGACAACACAGAAATAAAAGTTATCATTATAATAAATCAGAATGCAATGTGAGAGCTCACATACTATGCCTTCTTCACAGTGTCATTCTGTCCTGAATTGCTGCCTTTGAAAGCATGGAAACAATTTCCCCCTTTTTTTTTTTTTTTTTTTTTAAATCTTCGTAAATTCTTTGCATCTATATATATGCTTATGTCATGCTTGTATACTCCAGATAGCTTAGAAGACTTACAAAATACCAAGTAGCTTAAAATCTGTATTTTAATGTAGATTCCTGAAAGTAAAGCATTGCTAATGTAATCTGTTACGTAATCAATTACAAACAGACAACTATGTACAAAATTGGTAACTTTATTAATCTTGAATTCTACATTAAAATATCCTGAGCTGTGGAAGAGAATCCACAGCTTTCTCTAGCACAATTATGTCTTTAGCAGTAAAATCAGTTATCATGTTGTCAAATAATTTATTGCTCTAAAGACAATTAATTGAGACTGTAGCATTGAAGAAAGACTAAGAATTTAAAAAACACCAAAAAATGGTCTATTTCTCTATCTGTAGGTAAATATTAATTGACCAGTTGGATATACTACACTTTAGGCCTGAAGACATTTTGCAGCAATGTTAATGTTTAATAAAGTCATAAAAATACTGAAATTCACATGTCAAGATACTATAATCTGATCTGTATGAATTATTTTTACCCTTAAAATGTATTTATGTGCATTTTAGAAGAGAAGGATAGATTCTAAAACAAACAAGTGTCCTAATTTTAATTACAAATCAAGTATTTTTGTTGATGGCTATGATGCTTGGCTGCTTTTTAAATAACACTTTTGTTTTTCTGTAGTGCAAAAGGAATCTTTTTCATCTTATCTTTTTGGTGAAATATTGACTAGGAGTGTCTCCACATTGCATCTTAGATCTCTGACAACCTAACTGAAAAGGTAACAATTTTCAATGATTTTTTTAATATATGAAAGCATTTAAGCTTTCTAATTAGATGTTGCCTAATTCTAATACTGATGCAACTGGACACTCAAGACAGAACGTGGAAAGTCAGGTCAGCTCAATTTGATTGCTATAATGTATATTAAAGAGAAAAAAAAGTAATGACAGTTTAAGATTGATACAGTGAGGAAAGGAGAATTCTTTGGATCATTCTTATAAAAATTCACAGCAGTATTTACATGTGTAGAAACATATACAAGTTTGCCACAGCTAAACCATCAGCTTAGGTTCTTTAGGCGTTAGGCTTCTTTATGGATAATATAGAATAGAACTGGAACATTTCCCAGAAAGTTTTTAGGATCTGACCCTAGAAACATCTAACAAAAACCTGAGGACTTTATTAATCATAAAATACTTTAGGTATCATATTTCTGCAAGATGCTAAACCAGTGGTATACTTAAGGCCTGACTGAAGCTCCAGAAACTGTGAACAGACTGAAAACAAAATGCTGACCACTTCTGAGTACTTTCATGAATAGAGAGCCCCAAATTATTTGGCGAAGGATAGAAATCACTTGAAGCTACATTCTGAAATTCACTGTGCAAAACATTACCTAGACATCAATAGAGGACTGCAAAGCCGCAGGAGCAATTTTAAATTTATATAAAATATCAAATACTTCTCCAGCAAGTGACTTCATGTAGTGAACATATTTTCAAGAGCATCTATAAATGCTGCAATGAAAGATACAGAGAGCTTGAAGAAAGTATAACAAAAATAGTATACTGCTTGCTCCTAAAATGTGTTAAGATGTACAGCTTGGTAAACACTTCAGAGGGCAAGATGATCTTGGTAAGCTGGAGAAACACACACACATCAGTGGAGTGCAGTAATAAAAACAAAAGTATTGAATTTAGGTAAAAATAATCTGGAACGTGGAGTATCAGGAGCAACCAGCTCAGCAGCATTGAATAAAACGTGGGTTTACAGCAAGTAACAAACTAAGAATCAGTATTAAACCATATATATAGTTTAATATATATATATATATATCTACATCTATATATCTATATAGATACATAGATATATATATACATCTATCTATATATATATCTATATAGATATATATATACATCTATCTATATCTATATCTATATCTTAATATATATATATATATATCTACAACTCAACGTCCAGTGAAAAATAGTAGCAAGAAACAACTAGAAAGAATCAAGAGGAGAAAATATGAATGACTATAAGTCTAAAGCAGAATGATTTATTAGGCTTGGGGAAAGAGTGAAATACAGAGTCTGTTAATCCAAAAAATTAAATATTGAAATCAAATACCAAGAAAATCTTGAAATATGTAGGAGGCAGCTACAACACATGAAGGTAAGAAGCTTTGAATCCACATTTTGAATCCACACAGGTTTAATAGAAGCAGTAATGTCCACAAATTACAATAGAATAAGAACAAATATTAGAGGTAAAAAAATCATAGGAATTTGGATACCTGAATATTGGTACTGTTCTTATATGAATTTAGTGAATCTTTACCAATGAAGGTTTTTTTAAAATCATTCAAGTTATTAAAAGCAATATGTATTTTTGTGAAAGAAAGAACTGCTACAGCTACTGATATTAGTCTTGAGCGAAGGAGAGAGCCTAATGATCTGTCAAGTATTGCCAACTTTTATTTTTACTATCCCACAGTTCAAAAAAAGAAAAAATTATAAAAATAAATAAACTGGATGATGTAGTAAGTGGAATGTCCTGATATAATGAAAAACAAAACAAAACACACAAAAAAAGAACAACAAAAACACATGCCCACAAAAAAAAAAAAAACCACCTTAGAAAAATGATAGAGAAACTGAAACATAACAAGCTTGTTGACAATTTCACTTCATCTAATGCTTTTAATACTAATTGAGCAGCTGTACAACATTTTAAATGGAGACAAAAAAAAATCAGCTCCATGTATTTACAAGGAAGCTTTTTCATACTGTACAGAAAATTTGTTGTGACTTGTTATTTAATTAAACTAACACAATCACTTCTGGAACGCTGAAACAGCAGGATTACATGGGCTTTTTATGATTTACGATCATGACATCTAAATAAGGTACACTGGGGGATTTTTATCTCAGTATCTTCAAAACTGGCTAAAATTCTAGACCTCAGGGGAAAAAAAAAAAAAAAAAAAGAAGAAGAGGGATTGGCTAAACAGAGACTGACATGAAAAATATCAGCATCATCTGGGTACTTCACAACATACAAAGATGCAGTAGCCACTCAATACTGAAAGCTTAAAATGCTTAGTCTTTTAAGAATTAGGCAAATGCATCCTTGGTAAATTCATATAAAATAAAACAATGCATACAGGCTGTATGGTCTTGAGTTCCTCATACAAAAAGCTGCTCCTTTACTAAATGTGATTCCCAATATGATATTTCCAGAACTAAAAACAAATGTTATCATGCTTCAGTCCCCAGTTTTACCACAAGAAGCTGAATACTAAAACACGCAATTTTGCTTTGCCTGATGCCGACAAAGTCTGATTATGTCTTATTTGACTCTTTCAGTTCAGGAAATTGTAAGCAATTTTCTCAAACATGGAGCAATTGAACTCTTCATGTTAACCACTTGCAACTCATTCCTAAACCCTAAAGTTACTGCATGCTCCATGTGAATTGAGGTAATGTATGAACAACGAATACAGCAAGGCATGTATGATCAAATAAGCATGGAAGAGGTGAACACGAATTAAACAGAAACAGTACTATCTGAAATTGTTTTGTCATGCTATCTGTAGTGTCATCTTCAAAGCAAAACCAACAATAAGTAAATAAAAACAAACAAAGCAAACAAAAAAAGTGAAAATCAAAGGAAGCAATAAAACCAAAATTAAACCAAAGCTACATCACACCATCATCAAATGTTATTCTATTATATTGTTATCAAGATTTACAGAAGCAACATTAATACTCATACAATATTCAAATTCATTCTCACGTACAGATGAGAAAGGAAACAGTTTGCTCAGTATAGATGCAAGTCCTTTGACTTGATAACAAAAATACAAGTACTTCAGGGATTTTTTTTTTTTATTAATTTGAATATTATGTTTCTTTTTTAGAAAACTGAGCAATATATTAAATAATATATTTATGACATTTCTGTGTCCTGTCAGGAGAAATGCATAGAGACAGTACTATGATTGTAAGCATCCTAACAAGCTAGATAATACCTATTGTATTTTTTCTCTCATAAAAGCTTCTGAAATGCTTTTCATTCTTCCTTTATACAAAAACATTTCTCAGTTCATTATTTTCGTGCTCTTTCTCGGTTTTTGAATTATTTAGCAGAAGAATTACTCGCAAAAAGTAAAAAATTTACTCATTTTATCATTAAGCACACACTTAAGATAGAAATTTTTAATATTTTTGTACAATTATGGCCTCAATGAAGTATGATACCCCATTAGGAAACCATTGGTTACATTTTAATTCAAAAGTTTCTCTTTCACTTTGGAACTAATTTTGCAAAAGTTCTGATAGAATTACAGAAATTTATTGGTAGAACCCAAAATCCCTGCTGAAATCAGTTAGAACAACTAACTTCAATGTCTCCAAGAACAGGGTTTCCACAGCTTCAGGTTTTTTTTCCAACCTTTTGCCATGGCCATAGCAATTGTTGAGTGCTTATGCAGTAACTCTTTAGCACATAAAAGGAAGTGTGCTGTCTTTAGCAGTGAGAGCTGACTTTTATTCTCAGATTTTTTCTTGCACATTTCTTCTACTTTGGTAAGATGACAGAAAATTAATTATTTTATTCAACTACAGTACACAGTCTCAAGCTGTGAAATCATGAGCTTGGGACGCATTTCACCCAATGTCTGAAAGTTCTGCTTTTTGGCTCAGAAACTTGGCTCCCAAGGCTTTAAAGACTATCATGAGGTTTGCCAAAAAATGAAAAGAAAAAAAAAAGATATCTGTGTTACCAGAACGTTCTGTTTCATTGCTGTCTCATTTCTAATTTCTGACATAATGCATGCGTTGCCTGAATCAAAACAAACCTTAAGGACAAGAAAAGATTGTAGCTGAATTTGACTGCTTTTAGCTGTCATCTCAAACTTGTACACTCAATCTTTACCCCTTGATAATCACAGACATTAAAACACAAAGTAAAAGTAAGCTAGACAATGCCAGTTTCCCTGAAGCCAGGTATGAGCAGGTGATCTTGCACAAATCATCTGTTTTCCCTGCTTTCCACACTATAAGGTGACCGAAGATATTAACCTTCAGAATTCTACTGGAATTTTCCCGCAGAAGCTATTTGAAGAGCTAAGCTGTTTTATACTCTATAAGGCTGCTGAATTTCATTAAGCAGTTTAATTTTTTTAATAGTTAATAAATCTGATTATCTTCACTGAACTTAAAGACTTGAAAATGAAACACTATATGAATCAAGTCGACAAATACACTCATCCTCTCTGTGCTTTATAGATTTCTTCCTCTTTGAAGCAAGTCAAATCCATGATTAAGTACAGATTTTAAACTCTTTGCACTTAACTCTAAGTGAGATTTGAACTGCAGTTTCTTGTTGAAATGATGAAGTCAGAATAAACAGTCCATCTTGCCATACTGTTTTTATTTCACTATTTCTACCAATATTATATTAGCATAATGCTGTAAAATTGAACATGGTAAACTATAACAGTGCAGCAATGAAAACAGAATATTGTATTCGTTTTACACATGCTTATAGTAAACTAACCTCTTCCTCTACATATAGAAATAGTGACTTATTTTTTAAAACAATCTGAGTATTTCCACTTCACTACAGCTTTTATTTGGGAGTAGGTTTAAACTATTCTATTTCACTTGACATGAAAAACAAGTACTTGCATGCAAATGATGTGAAGATGGAATGAATTCATGTAAGTTAATTTCTTAAAATACTGTAGCTAGATTCTCCATGAGCACAAACATGTATGAACAAAGCATTTTAATTTGCATGAACAATATGAAACAAGTTTCAATTCTGCAGGTGTTTGATTTGGTGCATCTCTGTGCATGCCCTATAAATTCATTGAATTCCTCCTCTAAACCAAAAGATACCTTCCATGTTGCTAGAAATACATAATTAAAAATAGATGATCTGAGGAAAAGATGTTTGAATTGTAAATGTGACAAGGCATTACAGGGATTCTTTGATGGTTAAGGACTCAAAAACAAACACTCAAAAACTTAGCTATTTGTTCACATCATTTTCAATAATCCAAACTGAGTTTTAAAACTACAATATTTATCATGTTATTCAAACTTCAAATGTGCTTAGTAAGAATACACAGAACAGTTCCAAACTTACACAAATGAACAGTTAGTATTGTGACAGGTACTACATTTAATAACCAGTGACTTGAATCTCTGATGGAGTTTGAGTCTGAAGAGAATATGAACTGAATGTTGACATACATCAGCTCAATTTAATGTTTCTCTGCCTCTTGTTTTTACACATATTAACTCCTCCTTTGCTTAGTACATGTAGGAGAACTTGCAAAAAAGTCATGAGCCATTTGTTCTAAATAAATTTGGAATTCCGATCTCAGACTCATGCTTTGGGTTATTAGCATCAGAATAAACATCTGACAGAGAAATGGAGAAGGTGGAGAGAGAAAGAGAGAGGAAAAAAAGATTTACAAACACAAACTGTTACTCTTAGAGCAATGTAAAGCTACAGAAAATTTTAAAAAACCTAGGGAGATGTTTTGCTAGACTGTAAATACTGATTCTGCCCTGTCAGAGGAAGTGACAAGGTAACCTAACATGTCTTTTCTATTCCTAAGCTTCCCAATTCTGTGCCTGAGCTGAATCATTTCCCACCCTCCACCTCCCCTTGAATTATCTGCACTAATTTCTGAGAAAACTGAATTTTCTGTGAAGTGTTGACCATGTCAGCATTGCACTTTTCTTGAGGGCAGTGACATAGCAGCCCTGATAACTGGAGTTCATGGGACTTAACACGTTCCATTATATCTTTCTCCATATCCGTCCGTTCCATTTAGCACCTTAGTCTCCAGAATGCACTTTCAGCTGTATTTTGAGTTTATTATCCAATTGTGCTTCATGCTGCCAACTGCCTTCCATGAGTCAGTTCAAGGCATTAGGAAAATGGTATTTTAAGGAAAAAAATGCACAAGGTTAACTTGGTTACACAATTGCTGTTCTTCACCTCTCCACTAGGCAAATTTTAGTTTTCACACCATTTAAACTGACTATCAACAACATGTAGTAGTAACCTGTCTTAACCATAAGATGTCAGTGTTTTTTTCTATGTCAATGTCCTTCATGCAGTACAGTAGAAAACTGTAATGATATTGTAAAAGATAGGTATGGTAAAGCATACTGTTAAAATCTTGATGGTTAGCTCTTACTGTACTGCCATTATCACACAGTTAGATGTTTCATTCGGTCTGACTCCAGTGACTTGTTAAGTGACAGACCTAACAGATATCAACAGCAATTGCTATGTAATGGCTAAAGAAGGAAAGCAAAACAATGTTTCAGAGTAAAGAAGTCGTAAGAGAACAGAAAAAAACATCCAGATTTTCAGACTTTGTTTTATCCTCTCGCCAGGTTACCACATGCAACTGTTTTTGGCCTCAATATTTCAAAAAAAAATTACAAATAAATAAAAATATTGAAAATTGGAGCCATCTATGTATTTTTTCCTTGTTGCTGAGGTTTATGTTTCATTATGCCATTGAAACAAAGAGCCTCTGGTGTTCAGTCAATTATGGATAGGAATATCTCTACCGAGACTTTACCAGAATGCAGCAAACCATTACGGGGGGCTAGAAAAAGACTGAAAGACTGATTAGACAGGTTCTGAGTCAGTAAGGTTGGTAAATACTGGAAAATATTTGGTAAATATTTGGTAAATAAATATTAAAAACAGCCAGCAACCTACTTGTAGAAATCATGGATCTTCCCAAAATTCATGGGCCTAGTGCTCTCTGTTCCTCACCACAGCTCACTTGCTAATTGCCCTTCTTCAGAGAGCAGAAAGATACAACAATAGACCCAGAAACTGTAATACAATAAGTTCTATACAACAGAAGGAAGAACTTTACTGCGAGATAAAGAACTGACAGAGCATTGGAACATGCTGCCCAGAGAAATTGTGCAGTCTCCTCTGGAGATATTCAAGTCCCTTATGTACGACCTGCTGTTGGGAACCTGCTTTAGCAGGGAACTGGACTCCTGCAGTTGTATCATTCTGTTAAAAGTTAAATTATAGTTTAAAAAAATTGCTCGGTTTCTAAATATTCCTCAGACTCTAATAGTAAACAATGTATATTTTTTGAAGTATTAATTTCACTGAAAAAGTATTTCAAACATTATAAAAAGATCTCAAAAATTATATGACTTCAATTACAAGTTTTATTTTCAGATGAAAGCTTTTCCTTAGGTGCAAAGAGTATTCTTTTGTTAAAATTTCCTTTCTTGCACGGTAGAGTTTTCCTCAGGCTGAGAGTAAGGAAAATGTTTCAGACAAGCTCCACTTGTTAATGAGACAGCCTCAGGTTTGCAGAGGCTTTTTTAGTCAAATGATTATTATCTATGACATGTACCTGCCATTACAAACTACAGTCCATATTGTGACTTTACGTGGAAATGATACTGCAAATACACTACAAGTAAATTGCAATTTCACAATTACACATTGAAAATATTTTTTGTGTGACCCTGGTTATATTAAATACATTCATTTCACACAAAAAGTTTTAAACTTAGATTTCTGAACTGTTTTAGCTCATGCTTGCATTAATTTAAGCTCCTTAAAAACATCTAAGCTTAATTTAGTTCAAGATTAATCATAGCTTTAAGAAAACATAATCAATTTGTAATTAAACATGTTAGTATATCTTCTGAAGTGAACTTCCAATGTGCAGTTCCGTAAATTAATAACCACCTACATTAGAATCAAATTGTTCCTTACTCCATATTTAGTCTAGGAATGAAAAATATACTACTTGTCTGAATAATCTGAATTGATTCAAACCAGTTGCCAAGATCACATTTCACTCCAAATTAACCACTTCTCACGATCAAGTGATCGATGCATTAATAAAGCACAACACACTAAAAACATCAACTTGCAGAATTCTGCATTTAAAATACCAGCTCAATCTACATTGAGGGTGTTTTTTTTGTTTGTTTGTTTGTTTGTTTTTGTCATTTGCTTTATAATAATCTTTTGGCCACATAAAAATTAAACTAACCCCTCTTTTCCTAGGGGAAAAAAAAAAAAAAAAAAAAAAAGAAACAAGTGAGGGTTTATTAGATAATGTATTAGAGAAATAGAAGCAGATAAAGTAGGAAAAAAAGATTGATTTGAAGTTGAATATCAATTTCTTTTTTACTTCCATACCAAGCATCACTGATCTATGATTTATGACTCACTCATAACATTGCATCACACAAACATTTAGCTGAAAGCCACATTAGCCAACCAAACATCTTCAAAATAATTCTTTGATATGTAAAAAAATATTATTCACAACACTGAAAGATCACTAAATATCTGTGACTTCACAAAGAGATTCAGAGGCTCATTTTCTCCCCTTTTCCCACAGCAAAATAGGAAGATATTGCTCTCACTCCAACAGCCAAGCCTTTCACCAGCCACTCAAGTAAGTCAGAGCTCCTGAACATAGAACTATTGCACTTTCCAGAATTGTCAGAAGGAAGTACTGGGACTCAGGGACATGTTATTATCTTATGCTTGGGAACAGAAGGGGATTAATATGGATAGCACTTATCATCTGAAAATAATAAAAATTAAAAAAAACAAACCCACACCGAAAAACAGATGGCAACCAAATAAACAAAACTACCAACAACAAAACACAGAGTTTTACTTTCAGATGGTGTATTTCCTGCAGATTGATCTATACATTTTGGATACAGTAGGTGCAAAAAAATCTGAGTGGAGAAAAAACCATGGTTATTAACAAGATTCAGTTCCAGTGAGGCACAGAATGCACCTCAAGAGACTAAAGACCTATTCAAACATGGAAGATGGGAAATGTAAATTTCACGAGAGATGATTTGGCTAAACAGATTGAGGCCCTACCTTAGGCTAGGATTGATCAAGGAAAGATTCATTTGGTTCTTCCACTTGGAGTGAAATTTACTTCTCTGTATTGAAGTCAAAGGAAATACAGAGGAGAGAGACACCCCTCCACACTCCTTAATCCATATGATATTGTAACTGTTATGTATCTATGGGCTGAAAGAGCAGCTACTGTTCCTCTTAACCCCTGGATTTAACTATGTATGTACAGCATGCTTTTAACAGATGCTGCATTTAGACAGCAAAGGTTCTTGCATGGATGTTCTGAGCAGAACAGATGGCTTAATTTTATAACAATGAAATAATAATTAAATAATTTCATAATAATTAAATAATAATTAAATAATCCATAAAGACTGCATTTCTTAACTCTTGAGTGGGCATCTGACATGAATCGCCATCTTAAAGCCACATGATAGCAAGAAACATGTGTAAGTAAGGAATTTTCTCTTTTTATTCAAACTTGTATTTCTCAAGCTCCATTAACATCAGTTTAAAGTCCATTAGTATGTTACAGTGGGAAAAATCAACTTCCAGCACCAAAGTACAAAAACTCCTGTGCCACCTGCTGCTTACATAATGTTTATTTCAGTTTTTATTATTTCCTTTTATCTGTGAGTAGCACATTGCCACTTACTCATCTCTGCAAGTACAGATGAAAATGAAAAAAAAACCAGAAACTGAAGAGAATAGCCCTAAAGAGCCAGTGTGCTCTGGATACAGTCTAAAAAGTAATTATGATTTTGTTCAAGAGGAATCCATTTAAACTTTGACCATCTCTTACATTCCCAAATGTAACATGTAATGAACAATTTGGGAGAATAAAAAGAAGGAAAAATTAACTTACTTTCCTGTAAACGCTTGTTCTGCAGGAGGAAAACCTGAAGTATCTTCATAGTTCCTAATACGACAGATTTTGTAAGCATTCCTAGTGCAATATGGAGTCTGATTGCTTTGGTATCAGCATGCAGATTATGACTAGGCATAATGATTTCAGATAACAGAGAAAGCTGTGTATGGTACTCACTCTTGCAGTGCATTTTATAACCAAAATTATTATTGATGCCTTCCAGCTTTTCATGAATGTTTTCTGATATGTGGGTGTATTTTTAGGCAAGCTCAATTTTAAGGGAAGCTCAGATTAGGAATGAGCATATTTGTTGCAGTCCAGAGAATTCCGCATCTCTGTTAGCATTTACTTTCATTATTAAGGGAAAGCTACTATTCATATTGAGCAATCTGTCATTTACCACCATGTGGACACAAGAAAAATTCCTAATTAGAAACACATGTTTTAAAAAGTAACCACGAGAAAGGAAAAATAAATTATTACATTTTATCTAAAAATGCAGTATTTCCTCTTATTTCTACCCCTTGAGGACAAGACAGTTTCACATCTCCACTTTTATTTTTATGCATTATCTGAATCTACTCACTTGAAGACGGGTTTCAGCATATTAACATATTTAGATCTCATGAACCAAATACTATTCCCACTATACTTCTATTGAAATATCAGTTGGACTACATATTTGTATGCTATTACACGAGACATACCAGGCAGGTTATGTTATCTAAAAATCCATTGCAGTTTGGCCAGAATTAAGATCTACATCCACCCTTAATGTTCACAAAATACCAGTTGCTCAGACAACTTACCAACAGCAGCTGGAGAATGTGATCCAGAACGTTCCAGTTGGATTATATCTAAATGCAGTTTCTGAAAAAGAAAATAATGCAACAATAATATTCAATATTTCATAAAAGCACAGCAGTGTTAATCACAAAATGTAGAAGAATTCTGAGAAGTTTAGTGTTAAAGAATATTTTGTTCACCAAAAAAAAAGCAAAGTAGTATGCAAAGAAAACTGATCAGAAATGCATTATTGCATTTCGTGATCACTGTCTACGTTTCTTCAGTGATAAATCAGAATAACCTTGACATACACTTCAAGCTTACAGCCTTGTTTTCTAACTTTGCTTTTAATGACTTGCACTGTAGTTAATATTGTTTTCTCTGTAGAGATGATTACTAATTAAACAAACGTTATTATTATTAGTCCTTAAAATCTGCTAAAGGGAGTTCTAGATGAAACAAACCTTTCTTAGTTAAGCTATATGTTTTTAATTTTTCAACCAGTAACATAAGTAATGACTGATGAGAAAAGACCACAGTTTATCCCTTGGAAAGCCAAGATTTGCTGTACTGAAGATTTACGTCTAGAAGATGTCTTAAGACTGTGAAACAGGGCTTATGAAAGGAACCAAAGACATCAGTGCAAAGGCCACAGAGTCACTTTCCTCTGCCATAACTGACCGTCAATTGACTCAAGCCTCAACAACTTTTCTCTGTGTTCCAATTCTTTATTAAGAGTACTAAGATGAAAAAACTAAAACAATTAAATATAACTTTGAGACCTTCAGTTTAAATTGAAAGAATTAAGACTTTAACCACAGTTGCTGTCTATGTATCACCTTTGGAAGCACAGTATCTGATGCATTCACAAGCTGAATTTGCTGACCCAGTTAGTCAGCTTTGTGTCTTTGTTCCTTAAGTGTCAAAGATACGAATCAATCTCAGTTTAGTGGCATCCCTAGAGAAATACATCATATATTTATATTTAACTAGAATCCAAGTAATTTTAGAACACTTCTCTTTTTTTTTTTTTTTTTTTTTTTTTCCTCATGAAATGTGTATTCCTTATTTACCAGTAAGTGATATTATTTTTCTTTCCTTGGGAATGCTTTTTGTCTTATGTCTCCAGAGTCTTCAATATCTGTTTTGTTAAAGAAAGCCTCTTATTTTCTTAATATATTGTCTCTCAGATCTTCCTGACTCAGTCTAATGGAAGTATGCAAATACAATGACAGATAGAATTTAGCTCTTGTCCAGAAACTTGTTCATATGAAAAATAAGACTGAAACACATTACAGCAACTGACAGTGCTTCACTAGGATTTTAGCATATTCTTCCTTCAGTGAAGCACAGAGGAAAGCCTCCTTTGATGTAAGCAGGCTTAGAACTGGTCAGTCATCTATGGTTATCACCCTTTCCTCAAAGTGCCATGAATTTCCAGCATGAAGGTTACTCCCTTGACTAAAGAGTATATGGAAAATGCTGCACCTGAGGTATGTGGTGATGCATTTTGTTGAGATTATTAATCTCCCAAAAATTAGTAAATAACTGAAATAACTACATACTAATTAAAACAGAAATTTCACTGAACAATGACATCATATATTTCAAAATAATTACTTGATTTAGTGAACTTGAATTTGCTGATTAATTTAGATTTGCTTGATTCATCGAATGCATTTTCTTCTCCTCATATATTAAACATAAAAGTAAACCAAATAAAAAGCATGCTTTTTTTCCCTTAATCCAATTCCGGTTTTGTTTTCAAGTTATCCTATCAGTTAGTAGAACAAATTCATGACTTTTTTTTTTTTTTTTTGTCATTTTAAGCAGGAAAAATACACCACTTGTGCTGTCATGTGAAACAAAAGTACACTCCATTTTTTGTTAAGCAGAAACTGAAGACATATATAGCATACATAAGAGTATAAACTTAGAGAAATAAAGCTTTAACAACCATTTGACTTTTCCTAAGTGCAGTGCAGGTAAATACGCCAGTGCCACACATTCTGCCTGACACTGTAAAACCTAAGTCAACTCATTTCTTTGGGGGATTGTTAACAGCAGTTTTGTTCAAGGGAGTTTTAAGTAGAAGACAAAAGAAGTATTAAAACAGCTACCAAATATCCCTAACACCTCAACTCCATAGGAACTTTCTACTCAATGGAAGATGGGAAAAATGTAGTTCATTGCCTGCTCTCCCTGAAACACTTTAGAACAAAACCTGTTAGAGCACGTGGGATTATCTTACTCTAATGGGTGAGAAATGAATTCAACACACTTGGGTTTTCTTTCCTAGAACACAGCTATCCCTAAAATCAACGTGAAATGCTTCTTAAAATTATTTTTAGTTGCTGCCTCAATGAATGCAGTGTCCTCAATAAGTTTGCTGTTATAGTTAGTCTATCTGCCATACAAAGACTGTAATCCTCCTTTCATTTTTTTGTGTGTTAACTTTCTATTGTAACTCTATTTGTAGAATAAAGAAGACAGCACAGCTCACAATCCATATCTCAGATACTTCAAAGAAAATCAAACTGTTGACAACAACAACAGCACTAGAACACCAAGTGGTAACTGAAGTGAAGTAAGTGAAAGCAGAGTACAAGAGGTAAAAAGCCACAGCAGACTGGATTCTTTAGCCAACATTATATCAAAGAGATAACGGTCAGTTTGAGACACAGTGCGTGAATTCAGGAATCAAAATGAGACAGTCTGAATACATTGTGTCTTCCAGGAATTACAGTGCTTTATCTGAATTAGTGATCAGCTTGTTCAGGTCCTTTTAAGCCCTCTGGAATTACACTGCACAGCCTCATTTTTTCTAATGTGATAGGAGGAAACAATGCTTAACTGGAAGGCATGATTTTTTTAGTAACAAACGTGGTCACAGAAATGTATTGTGCACCAGATTAAATAAACCCGCAAAATACTTACAATTGAGACTCTGGTAATTAGAACCTAGGTTTGTTATTAATGAAATGAAGAACATATTGTATGAAGGAACAAACATATTTGACATCTCAAATCAGTGCAGAAAAAAAAATACAACCTCCTAAATTTAAGTCATTCTAAAACTATTCATTCATGATAAAGCTGTTTACAAGATATCTTAAGCCTACAGAAGCAGCAGCAAAAAAGATCTTATCAATTTAGAGAATCAGAGATTAGCAAGAGAAAAAAGGAAGAATTAAGTAATAAAAATGTATGACAAGAAAAATTCATGTATGCTTCCCTTTTTATTATTTTCATGTCTTAAAATAATAGACCATTTTTAAGAACTGGGCTTGTTTGGGTTCCCTCTAAAGAAATATATTTTTCCTTAGAGATTGAAGTATTTCCTCAAATAGAATCTGATCTTTCTTCTTCACCTCTTTTTATGAGCACTGTTAAGATTTCCAGAACAGAAATAACCTTGATATCTTCATAGACATATCCTTTCAGGAAGAAGCATTTGCCCTCCAGATTTTCCTCTTAGGAGTGTAAATCAAGCAAAGGAGTAATAGAAACACATTCCATAATAAAACTCCCATTCCTTCTACCTCATGATTTGGTTTTCTTCAGACTGAAAGTGGTTTGGGATACAAGAAAAAAGACCACTGAGAGAAGTCATGATTTTGTCAATCCTGCAACAATTACTCTTTCATTCTCTGCTATGAAAAATGACCTCAGAACTAGAGCAGGAAATGGGCAAAAGCTGACAACAGTGGCTGTATTTTCTAACCTATGAAAGTAGAAAGATACGCAGATGTCAACAAAGAATAGGAACTCTCTTTGCACTGTGAACAATTAAAAACGTACAAGATACATGAGACAAAGAAATAAGCAAGGGATAGCAACAATTAAAAAATTTAATTGCTTAGAAGAACTTGGAATTGCTGTTAAGTGCTATTTAACTAGCAGAAAAGTAAGAGAATGTACTGAGCTGGAAGCTGAACTTATCTTTTTATATGAAAACAAGGACAAAAAGTATAGTACTGCTCATTAACACCTGAGCTGGGGTCAGTCAAACTGAAGATGATACTGCCTTCATACAGAAAGTTCTAAGATAGATGTAGCTTTCAGCCACATTAATGTACAGTTAAGCTGGTGTCCCTAAGGCTGAATAGGACCGTATCAGTGTTATTTCATTTGCCCAATGCAAAAAACTGAGTTCATTAAATACAGTTGTTTTCCAGGGCTAGGCTAATTACCAGATTGCACAGAAATGAAGTTCTCTGTTTTGTATGTTATCTACTTGACAGCTGAGAAATCTTATATTTATGAAAGCATATAAAAAGAATGAGCAGGCTCTAAATTTCTTGTTTAATACAACATGAAACATGTCAAAGCTTTGGGGATTTTCATTTAATTTAGACAAAAGATTCGACCTATAAGACTTAAGAAATCTCAAAATACAAGTGATGGGTAAACAAGGCCACTCAGTCATTAGTTAGGTGAAATTCACAGCTTTTCCAGAGGTGCAGATGGACTACTCCTCCTGCCTCACACTTCTAAAATAAGCAAACTTGTTAAGTACATCATCAGTATGTACTTGAGGCAACTTAGAGACAAGAGATTCTATCTGATATAATGTAAATCATATTTATTGATAATTTATTTCTATTCATAATTTATTAAAGCCCTTCTATGTGAAAAGAGTGTTGTTCATCTAATTTTTTTTGAAATATGATTCTATTGCATAAAGTGAGGTAATATTCAACACAAGGTAAATTTATAAGGTGCCATTTCAATTTTCAGCTACCTATTTGCATAGGTGTAAGAAAGAGGAGGAGTGTAGGTGCATTGCAGGATGGAGAACATTAAAGTTAAAGCATATTTTGAACACAGAACTAGTTGTAAAGTAGATCTTAAAGTCTTCCACTGATGATAGAATCTCTGGCTACTATTACTTTGCTTATGTGAAAGGTCAGAAAACAGGATCCATTTGGGGATTTTGATCTTGCATATATATTTCCCAGGAAGACGTAGCAAAAAATTAATTTAGAAGGAATAGAGAAGTCAAAGAATTATAAATAATCCATGAGTCACTGCAAATGTCTTAGATAAACAGGAGATGTCAAGGGTGCAAGTACTGTGTACGTGCACAATTCAGTTAACTTAGCTGAAGTTCAGTGATTTGCTAGATTGTGTCTCATATCATGCCTATGTTCCCGCTTAGAGCAGAGTATCAAATTGTGGTGATATTTAGACATAAATGTATACTGCATACACACAAGTAGGTATTTTCTAGATTGAGTACTTACAAAGGAGTTAATGAAAAGTTGCATAAATCATAGGGTATAATCCAATAGTGTAAATTCTGGTTTCTAAAATAAGGGATATGGAATAATTAATCAAGGAATTATTTTAATGAAGGTCATTTGTATATATCAGACTTGATGCTGTCCATTTTGTGAGTTAATCCACCAAAAGTGCAATAGTCCCTGCGTACACATACGCATGGAGAACACTTAATGAAATAAATAATATTAGCATGTAGAAAAAAAACAGAATAAAGAAGAAATCTCTGCATTCCAAGATTAACTTTGTTTCTCTCTCCTCATAAAACTAGTTTTAGCTGAAGGACTTCTATGTAGCATATACCTTAGGGAAATAAAAGTACATTTTTCAAATTTATTTTGCACTCTGCCAGAATTAGTACTAAATTTGAAAGAGAAGAACACAGACAGTAACCACTGAGCACAAAGTTTGGCAGAAACATATGACAGAAAATGTGATGGTTTTTATAGGAAGCTGCTGATGCATAACAAATTCTTGCCTAAATTCCCAGTCTGTTGTCTGTTTTACAAAGTGTACTTGTAGCTGGAAAACTTCAGAACTACTTTTAGAACTATTCATCCATCAGACTTTTCAATCTTTTCAGAGATTTGGAGGAGTCAATCAGCATTATCTTGCAATGTTACTCTTTTTTTTTTTTTCCCCCATATTAAAACTTACACATATTTTAAGCAATGTTGTTTGGATGGGCAAGCTGTTAATATTCTGCTTGCTTAAGAGAATATCTAGAGGATTTATTCTAAGGTATGTCTTCCTCTGCAAGGACTCAGATGAACCATGTCACCATCTCAGGTCTAAACTAGCAGTGGTAATTCCAAGCTTATGTCACAAAATGATCCATAGCTCCATCTTTAAAAAGCAGCATGTATAAATAAATTAACATTTATAAATAAAGAAGAAAATATAAATAAAGAAAGTTCACCCAGAGATCAGTAATTTGCTCTAAACAAAAATAAATAATTTACTTCATTGCGTTGTCAAGGACTGTTTGTAGCAGGACACTAAAAGCTAGATTGGAAAATCTGTATTTATGGACAAAATTTATTTAGATACCTTCAAGATATTTTTATTTCTGCAAGGTAAAATTCACAGCAATAATTCCATCACGTGTGAAGATGGTAAGAACTTTTGTATTTTACTATTTTCTACATATTTCTACATCTAATGTAGAATGTATATAAAGCTAAAGAAGTAATTTCATTTTGTTGTTCAATGGAGAACTGCATGAGACAGAAAATGCATAATAAAATGTTATAAGCCAGTTTGTGAAAACATTAATAAAATGCACTGGATATACATTCTTGAAGAGATTTTCTAAACTGAAACATAATTGCCAGCTTTTTCTATGTTGAATTATGGATACCCATATGAAACTTCCATATTGATTGGAACTGGTTTCACTTCTGTTCTATTCCTACATCCAGATTTGTAGTAGTTGCTTCAGGGAGATTTCTAGAAACTCTGACAGTGAACTATTTTTTATACATTTCGTTATTATTCTGATCAATGTGCTTCTGCCTTACATTTGATGGACAAAAATTTCTAAAACACTATATGAGTCTATTACAAAGATCTACACTTTATAGCATATCCAGAATAGAAATATAATATTCTACAGCTTGTGGTAGTGAGCTAGCCAGACTGTCTGTTTTGATGTTGAAGTGTATACTCTGTTATTAAAGGAACTAAAACTTTTTTTTTTTTTTGTTTTGTTTTTTTAATTCATTATTTGCACACTTCTTATGCCTCATTTCACTCTTCTTTATTCCACAAAGTTTATACTTGTTCCAGATCTATCCTCTTACAAAGTAATTCCAGCTCTGCAATTATATAGTCAACCTTCTCTGGACCTCTTCTATTTCTGCTAAATGTTTTTCAAGTACCTCCTCTGACATTTTAATTTACGTTTTTTGAAAACAGTTACAAATTACTTAGCTTTTCAGCATAAACTTTATTCACCTTAAGTGTTCTCTTCACTCTTTGGTAGGCCCAGTGACCCACCAGTTCTCTGACCTACTGCATATGTCCGAAATATTTCACTTCTTACTAACTGCTTTGCTGAAATAAATCCATGAGAGCTTTCTGAAATCCAAGCTTTTCAACTACACTGGATAAAATTTCCTTCTTCTTAATGTGCTGTTAGATCCATATTTTCATTTGTAGAGGACTTTTCTCAAACCATGCCATCATACACTAGCTGAGCTGCAATGTCTAGGGATTTCTGCATCTTCCCTTTATTTTAGGACCCCCTTGTTTTTCTTCTTTTCCCCTCTTTTTCCTTTTTAATTGATTTTTATTCAATCCCATTACGTAGTCTACAGCTCTTAGTGGCACACTTCCTCTTACCAGGTACTAACTTCTCAGAATCACATATATTTAAGTTCATGCTTTGCAGACATAATAACTTTTCATACTAACTGTTCTCTTAAATAAGGACTGTGTCTGAATACCTCGGAGTCCTGAGCTGTCAATCCCTAGCGCCTGATTCTCCCAGAAATGCCTTGTCTGTTGGACAACTCCTATGTTCTCAAATTTAAAAAAAAAAAAAAAAAGAAGAAAGATTAAAAAAAGCAATAAAAATTTAAGGTAAAACAAAAAAAAAAAAAAAAAAAAAAAAAAAAAAAAAGTTCTTGAAAAAAAAAATCTGTTTGAAAAAAAGCCCAGAAACAGACAGCTTGTATAACAGTTGCAGTCTTGCTGCCCTTGGAAATATTCACATTGACCTATAACTCAGCATTGTTCAACAGAATGGATGAAGTAAATAGAGGGTTTATCTCAAATATTTAATAAAGGAAAATAGGCATTGCATTTAAAATGCAGAGTTTTATGACTGATTTTAATGGCAAGAGAAGGTCAGTCTTCTAATTTAAAAAATCAAAACTGGTAAGTTTAAAAATCTATGATTCTCATAAAGCATTTTATGTGTGCGTTAATTAAGATAAGTTTTACCTTCAGATACCACTCAAATACACATAAAATTTAATCCTGAGCTATGTGTATTGCATGTACTCTAAATTCATATGAACCATTGGATAGTAAAGCTAGAAGTTTTACTGAGATATAAAAGAATATGAAAAATATATTTAGATAATTCTTTACTACATTGGGAGTACCAAAAGCACTTTGATATCATTTAAATGTGAAAAATCGACCTATGTTAAAACTTTCCTAACGTGATACTCATGTGTGGGATATGTAAATGACCTTTTTAAAATTCTCAGTTACAATATCTTAAATTACCTCATTATTGCCAAAGCTGAAGAAGATAGCATTAACTGCAGAGAGAAAAACAAAGGAGTGTCTAATAGTGTTCCAGAAGACATGGCATGAGGTTGCAGAATTGTAAAATGTCCCTTTTGTCTACAGAGCTCAAGATGGTTCATAAACGTGATTGTGCATGCTCTGGCACTGTCCTGGTTTCAGCTGTGTAAGAGTAAATGTTCTTCAAATGTCTGGTACAATGCTCTGTTTTAGCTTTATAAGAAAAATAATGCTAATAAAATGCTGATGTTTCAGTTGTTGCTGAGAAATGCTGTAGAGAGCCAAGGACACTACAGTTTTTCAGCTTCTTAAAACAATTCTGCTAGTGAGTAGCCTTTGGAAGGAACAGAACCAGGATAGCTAACCTACACTGGCCAAAAGGATATTCCATGCCATATGATGTCATGTGAAAAACATTACAAATCTGAGTGGAGTTGGCTGGGGAGGGCCACTGCTTGGAGACTGGCTGGGCATTGGTCAGTGGAAGATGAACAACCGGGTGGTGAGCAATTGCTTACTGCATCACTTCTGTATAGTATGTATTTCTGTATAAATAATTATTATCATTACTGTTATTTCTCTCTTCCTTTTATGCTGTTAATAAACCTTTTCTTTTTTTTTTTTTTTCTTTTTCTTTTTTTTTTTTTTTTTTTAAATTTTTACTTTTTATTTTCTTATCCATTCCCTCCCCCATCCCACCAGGGTGTGGTGTGAGTGAAAGGCTATGGGGTGTTCATCTGCTTGCCAGGTTAAACCACATGCTACTGATTATTATTTCACATCGTGATATTTATACTTCAAATTTGAAAGCACTCTTGGAAACAGTTGTACATATGAAACCTGCATGAAGTGAATCAAAGGCAGTTAATATATTTGACAATGCCAAGAGCTGCATTAAAAATTAATTACTAGCCAACATGAAAAATGAAGGAAATATGACAATTATTTAAATGAGACTGCACTAAACATCTCTTGCTTCAGCAATTGTAAGCCACCTATATTTCACAATGATCTGTGAAGACTGGCTAAGTAGAGAAAGAGCATCATCTCTCTAACTTAACAGCAAGCAACAAAAGATGGAGTTACTGTCTGGACAATCTTCTGGGACTCTGCCAGCTTTTCAGAACAGATAATGAAAACAGGCCTATTCTCCAAACAGAGGCAGCGCATGCAGATAGAGAAGAAGCAAGATAGTAGCATTTAAAAGGAGAAAAAACTAGGATATACTAATTTGTCAAGCACAAAGCAAAGATTATAAAGACTACATTAATCAACACCAGGAGTAGTCCAAAGATAAGAAATAGTTTTTATGTCACATCCTCTATACATTTCTCCCATATTTTTCTTTCCCCACAGAGAACGCTTCAACTAAGTTCCGCTCCTTGTCAGAGTATGATGGAACTATCCTGCCTTTCGTTTCTTCCACCTAAAACTCTTGACAACAATTCACTATCTTGCGAGATGTCAAAAAGATCTTTTAGATTAAATATATCACCAAAAGTCAGGTTTAAAAACTGCCCAATCTTTCATCTGAAGATTTTGATTTATTTACTGCGTGTGCACCCTAGCAGTGTAAAAGTCTGCACAAAGATCTGTCTATTCCTTCAACATAACTAATTGTCAAGCTGGCCTGTCAGATCCCTGCCAGCAAGCTGGATTGTAAATGTACCATTAAATCACTTCAGTATTTATAGTGTTGCAGCGATCATACACATTCCCATTTAACATCACTGAATAAATATAGGGTATTTGAAATACTTAGACTAACTTGACTAGCTTAGAAAAAAATATTACTAGTGAATTCTGCAGAAAGGCTTGAACTGAGTCTCTTAAGGAAAACAAACAAACAAACAAACAACAAAACAGAACAAAATAGTCACCAAAGAAATATGTTAAATCCTTTATAGGCAAAGAGATAAAGTTGGCCCTAAAATGACCAGCAGTGTGCTCCTTCACTACAAATCCACAGAAAAAAACACTATAACACAGCATGCCTAGTCAGGCATCTAAATGTTCCGTGTTAGGAAACTGTGTTACTGTTAGGGTTGTACTGCTTTGCTGGACTGAAGCCGCGGATCCCATCTGTTGTGAAAAAAAGAACCCCAGGGGTAGTTTTATGGCTTATTATTTTAAAAAAAAGCATATGAAAATATTGATATGAAATAGTTTCAGGGACAATTTGATTGCTGTTATTTTTAGTGAATCATGTAAAGGATCAAAAGCATCAACACAAAAGCAGCCATTTGGCAAAAAGTATTAGCATCTGTACATTTAAAAACAACAATAACAACAACAACAACAAAAAAAACAGCACTAAAGCTCTTCCAAATTTTCTGTTGCTTTGATATCACACCATTGATGAAATGTTTAGAGTATAAATAGTAGAAAGGTAAACTGTTCTGCAAAAAAAGAGTAGGTGGGAGGGAGGGAGGGAAGGAAAGAGGAAAAACATCCAAAGAAACATTTATTTGCTTTGTTTTTCATAAGTTAGGAAATTAAAATATGTTGATGCTTTTCATTTGTTGCATAGATAGTTAAAAAACTCAAAAAATTACAATATTGTATCTGGTTCAGATTTATACACATCTGATTTTCAGAACTGAAAGTGAACAGAGAGTTCTTCCTGAAAAGTCAGGTTATTCAGAAAACATTTTTATATAGCTTCAAATACATACGCTATATTTCCATTAGCAGTCATCACCCAGAACATCACAATGCTCAGCATTTTACACCAAAGTAAATCGTCTCATTTCAATAATACAATACAAACTTTCTAAATCCTCACTGTTGAGCTTAATAGAAGGGGTTATGACACTGCTTATCTTGAGATGAGAATCACGTTTCTCTGACAAATTCTTTCCTTTCTTCTCACCATTACAACACAAAGAAGTAATCGCTTCTCTTACAGCCAAGAATCAAACACTTCCCATTAATGTGAGTCAACAAATCCTGCCTTAAACAACCAAGAGGATAAGTCACATCATTTATTATACAGCCTTAAAAGGCAAATGATTCTGTATCAATATCATATTTCACAATGATCACCATAAATTTATGTCTTACACTGTGAAATTTTAATATTTAAACTTTAGTTAGTAAATAATGAGCAATAAAGTGCATAGTAATTCCTTTTTTCAGGATAATCTGAAATTTTTAATTCTGAATCAGTGTGCTCTGTTTTCAATATCTAATTCAGAAAAGTAAGAGTAGTGTGGATCTTAGTTTAACTAGAACATTACCAGGGATTTCAGCATGATTTTGAAGTAGTTTAACACCACAAGATAAATCAATCAAATGTTGTAGCAGATGTCTAATGTATTCCTTTCACATAAGCCAAAGTGGGAAGTGGGTAGCATCTGTGTCAGATGCAAGCACAACTGTTTGCCAGCTAGGTCGGCCACAGTGTGATGAATGCTGATTGACAGTAGTTACTGAAGGTTGAACTAAAGTTTCAAGTGAAATTCAGAAGTAGTTATTTGTAGAAAAGAAAAATGTGTTTGCCCAAATGATATTTTTTCGTTCGATTACTGTAGAAGGTACCATTTTTCCAGATAACTGTTTCAACTTCCTAACATGGAAAGGTTTTATATTAAAAAGTCACTATTCCTGCTTATAAAACATCAAAGAACAACCCTATTGATTTTCAAAAAAACCTGCCAGATTAGACCTGTACTATTGATCCATGAGACTTGTATTTTACTAATCAGAGATCAATCTTATGGAAACTTACATTGGTTTTAGGGAAAGAATATCCCTAGTGCTTTAATGAAACAATTATTAATACATGAACAGCAAAAAGATGCAAAATTAGAATTATGTTTCATAGAACTGTACAGATATATTTGAGAACTATCCCTGTACTTTTTTTTTATCAACTTAAGGCATGAGAAGTGAGCTGCAGGACAAACCAATGCTTCTCTTCCCTCCCATACTTTATCACTACTGGTGCTTCTCATTATCACTGAAGTTCAACACTCTTCTATCTGATTCATCTCTCTATCTCCATACAGCTGGATTTTCACTCAGTTCTGATGTTTTCTATCCCCTCAAATAATCTGAATTACGATGCTCACAAGCAATTTTGTTAGCTTCTTTGAATTTGATTTCCTTCTCTGCTGAGTTCATAAATATCCGTGTGAAATGAATATGATCTCCAGAATCATGCTCAGTTCCTGCTCTCATGGTTTTCATCAATCCCCTCTTTCAGCAGCACTCTTGACCTCCCCTTTTGCACCTAATCAGCAGGAATCACTTTACCAAGGCAAATATAATAGCTCTATTACTTACTAATTTGTCTTCTCTTTCATGCTGATGCTGTATGGCCATTGTCCTATCACCAAAACTGGCAAAAAGAATCCATTCATCAGCCATTTCACACATCTCTGCACTTGCTTCCAAATCACCCACTCTGATCTGGCACTTCCTTCAGTTAATCTGAAATGCCATAGAGATTTTCTGCAAAAAAAAAAGTATCTCCAATACAAAAAGTCTTTTTTTTTTTTTCTTCTTTTTTTTCAATACTGACCAGATGCTTACAATAACAGACTTGTGCTGAAAAGAGTAACCTTTTTTTTTTTTTTTTTTTTTTTTTTTTAAAAAAAAAAAAAAAAAAGGGAAGGGGGGAGGGGGAAAAGGTGGAGAAATTAAAGACATAATTGCAGCTCATATGAAAGCAACTTAATGGTTCACATTGTTCTTGGACTTGATTTGACACATTAGGGTTTTTAAAACAGAGTATTTTCAACACAGCTTTGGACATTGGCTTAATTTTTGGGGTCACTGAACAAATGTATTTTGCTGGTCCCATGAAATGTCATTTAAATTTGGCAGTTCTTAGCTACTGAGAATCATGATTTCCCATCTGTGATTTCAATTATAAAGCTTGATTTTGGACACATGCCAAACCCCAGAGCTTTCCTACACACTGCTCACATACTACATGCAGGCCATGTCAGTATTCTACAAAGAGCTCATATCCAAAAGATCAGCATAGGTGAGAGGCTCCCAGGAACAGAACCTCAGCATAAAACCAGGCCATAGTACATAGAAGATCACTAATTGGAGGTCTGACCATCAAAGCCTTTGTTTATTTCACTATTTTGATTGCTTCCAGGAAAACCTTACTTGTCAAAATGTTGCCAACTGGAGTCCTCTTCCCAGATTCTCGTAGAATTACAATTTCATTTCTAGTTTACAAGCCCAGATTTTTTTTTAATTTAATTTTATTCTGCCAGCATTCTGACCTGGGATAATACATTAGGCTCAAAATACTTCCCATAGCTGAACATTTCTTTGTCATTTGAGGGTAACTTAATTCTCATTTAACTGCATTCTGTTTTCTGTAATATGATTTGTTTTGGTAGAATACACAGAAAATTCATTTCATATAATCAATTCATTTCATATAATCAATTGCCATGGAAAAAAAGGAACACAGAAGACAGACTATAGAAACTAACAGATTACTGTAGCCAATACTATACTCTGACCTTTTAATAAACTTAATTGACAGTCTTAAATTGTGCTACAGTGGTAATGGTTAACCATTAATAATGTAGAAATACACACGTATTATTTCCCAATTCATTCACAGTTCACCATAGAGCTGTATGACAGTCGTGGAAAAACACATTAAAAGATATCATGACGGTATCACTTTATCCAGGGAGTACAATAGCATACAATAAATTTAAGTCAGATCCATTGTCCGTTTGTGCAAACTTCCCAACAAGTTTACTAAAGATTAAGGAGATGACTATTGAGTGGCAATGCTGTGTTCTAAATTCTAACTTGAGGTATTTTGAAAGGATTGATTTCAGAAAGTAAGGATAAACATTCAACTTCCTTAAAAATCTGCCTTAAAGAAATCTCAAATTTGGATATCATAAATGTACTTGTTAATTACACCCAAAAATTCAGACAACACAAAATTAAATCCACAAGCAAATTTTCTCCTGTATCATTATCCATATCTGTGAATGTATTGGAACTGCAGTAGCTGAAGAACATCTTGCTTAATCTCTTGCATTTAGTAGTAGTTTGATTTTATTTTGGAACTGTCAGGCTTAATTCTACTCTCAGACTGATTAAGGAATTTATTTGAGTGAGCAGTTTATTAGCTTTTAAGCAACAGTTTTTTTCAACTGAATGAACAGACTGCTTTGTGGTAAAATATATCTGTTACACATCCACAAATATAACTGGCTAACATTGCTATTGTAAAAACAATGCCTAAGTCTACTGTAATAAGTAAGAATGTATACAAGTTTTCTATTTTCTTATTTTATTGGCAGATTATCAACATCTCCAAAAGATGTTTCTAGTTCTGCAGCACAAACCTAAATTCCACATCAATAGCTTTACTTTCCTACCTACTACCACTAAGCCAGCATACTGAAATAGAGATCCACGATTACACTGCTGCTCCTGTCCTGATATTCTGATTCTTCCAAAGGAAATCCTTTTAATTTCTTTTTTTTTTTTCCCCTGCATTAAGCAAAACATCACTGGTAAGAAACAGAAGAAAACTGTAACCAATGACAAGCATAAGGAAGAAATGCACAATACTGAATGTAGTATAAATTCACAGAAACCTCAGAGCAATGGCTTCAAGGATGTAATTGAGGAGGGGCTTTTCTGGGTCACGCAACAAGAATAAAAGCACTGAGAGAAAGTCATATGTTTCACTTGATCTGAGTACTCTGATACGATCTCGTGTGTAAAGGGCATGGTTATAATATTCGCACTGCTGAACTACTTGAGAAGATAATGGACTGGTCTGGTTATTAAAGGCAAGTGCTACTGAAAGAACTCCGTTCAGAGCAGAAGGAAATACTAACAGCATGCTTTAAAGATCAATACCAGATTACTTTTGTTTTTGATGTATTTAATCAGTGATCCCAGAGAAACAGCACATAAGGATAAAGAAAATCTGCTGACTGCAGTAAATGGAGGTCAAGCAAAGCAGTACTGGAGGGTTGGCAACTAAATCTAAGGTGCACAAAACATAAGACAACTGGAAGGGACAAAATGCTTAGCATAAGAAGAGAAGACTTACAACAGTGCTCATGGTCACAAAATGTTTTTTAAGAAGAGGGTACATGCTCCTTCATCACTTGTGAGAAAAAGAATACAAAAAACTGAAATTGCAGCAAGAAAGCACTGGAATACATTGCCCAAATTAATGGCATAATCTCTGTCCTTGAGGGTCTTCAACAGCCACCTTGATACGGTCCTAAGCAACCTTCTCTAGTGCTCCTGCTCGAGCAATGGGTTGGACCATATGACATCTAGAGGTCCCTTCTAACATTAACCAGTCTGAGATTCTGTGAAAGCTTTCTAATAATGAGGTAATAAGACAATGTGTCAAATATTCTAGTACTTCTGATAATTAACTATACAAACAACAGTCATGATGGGTGTAGGTACAGCTAATCCTGCACTGAATAGTAGACAATATGTTAAATCATTTAATTAAGTTCCTTCAAGTTCTACTTTTCATCATTCTGGTAGAAAAACTCTTCAAGGCTCTTGACATATGGCTTAACTGAAGTAATGATATAATAGTGTACAAAAGACAACACTAAAATATTTACATAAATAAAAATACAAATAAAAATCAAATAAAATTATATTACAACTCAGATTTGAGTGTTCTTTTAAGACCATTTTGAAATTTTTGCAAAAAGTACATAAAATATTTAGAAATACTGAAACAAGATCATGCAAAATTCAAAAATGTTGAGCCTTCTGTTAAGAAAACAGTAGGTGAGAAGATAATGAAATTATTCAGTGAAAAGAAAACTGTATAGCAAAATTTCTTGCTAATATTCAGTACAAGACACCGAGACACTGTCTTGCAGTAAGCTGACAGCACAGGAATGTGTGTAATTATTATTTTTTTTGGGGGGGGTCAGAAAGGACAGTCAGTTTAATAAAGAAAAAAAAACAAAGTCCCATGGAATTGGCCAGCGTATGTTTCCTACTTAAAATTCAAAAGAGAAAGTACTGACAAAAACTATACATGTTACTTATGATAATTTATGCACTTTTTTGTAATTATACACATTGAATATTCATTAAGGCGAGTCAATACATTACTTTGGACTAGTCCTTCCTTCCGTAACAGATTATTTTTCCCTAGTTATACCTAGACTCATTTTCTTGTGTTATTTCTAAAAAGAATTAAATTTTCTGAAAACATGAAAGCAATGAAAGCATAGGTTAAGATGTACATGCCTGGACACATTTAGCGGCATCATTCTATTATCTGCTTACAAACTATGCAATTAAATTTTCTTGTTTTACTCCTCCTCCGTTTGAAAGAGGTCTAAATAAGAACTTAATACTTGAAGTCAGTGGTAGTTCAGATCTTGGTCTGAATACACACTAAGGGCCTCACTAATTCATGACATTATACAAGAGAATTGTATTTATCACTGTTCTTAGTATGAGCAAAAACAGTTTTGTAGCTAGACCAAAAAAATCCTCTAAGCAACATAGTGCTTAAATTTCAAATGTTATAATATAGTTATTAGTACAATCCTTTACATAACTACAGTCCTTTACATAACTAGAATAAACAATGCCAAACAATTACTCACGAAGAATGACAACAGTATTTGTTTCCAATAGATGAAAATAATTCAGAAATTTGTTGTTTTTATTGTTTCTTTTTAATAGAGTTCCAAAAGGGATGAAATGTTTACCTCACAGTAACCATAGTTAGATGCCAGTTCAAGCAAAAAAAATACTGAAGTACTTGCTCCTACTCACAGAATTAATCAAGTAAACATTCGTTTTCAAAGTTCATTGCAAATATTTAGTAACTCATTAAACCTTTCCTTTCTTTAGCAGAATTTCTGTTCATCACCTAAATCTGCTCCACCAAATAGCAATAAATAAAAACACGACCACTTAATGTAGAGATGTCTCAAAGTAAAGTCAAAGGTCCAATTTATTACAAATATTTTGCCAAGGTCTGAGACAATCAATATTTTTTTTTTATTTGCAGAGCCACAAAAGTGTTGACTGAATTCTTAATTCCTAATGGATAATTTACATGCTGGTCATATGCTTTGTTGTGTGTGCTGGATTTACTGCCATTATGAAAGTGCCTTTTGAGAAAGACAAGAGGAGAGAATATATTCTATTTTAGTGTGTAGAAACTAAGTCTGATATGCCCAGTAATCAATTTTTATCTTTAGTACGAAAGAACACACATTCTTAGAAAGAAATAGAAGACTACTGGGGAAGAATAAAATAATGTAATTTTGGCACAGATGAATGCGTAAAAGAGCAAGGCCAAATACATGGACCTTTATCATAATAATACTAATATTATCACATCATGAAAGGAGTTATAAAAGGGCAACCACGGAGGTTTTCACTGTTTCCCATAGCATATGACAAAGATGAGATTCTGTGAGCGAAGCTAACAAAATTTCACAAGGGTAGAGTCTTCTATCAAAGCACATCATTCAGCCAAATTAAAACCACATGTTACATATTAATTGAGAAGAAAACAGGACATCATAAGGTCAGAAATTGGAAAGTTCAAAGTTCTGCTTATTTTGTGTAAAAAGCAGTATAATATGAAATTAATGGCCCAGAGAAACATAAGGAAAAGGTACTAGAGATAATTTTCAATAGAATCTGCTAACGGAAATGAAAGTATTGGAAGAAAATCTAATAAGAGTATTTTCTCTAGTAGAATCTGAAGGTATATGTCAAACTTCTCAGACTACAAAATATTGAATTCTGTCAAATATAGTCACATTGGAAAGTTGTTATATGAAGATAAACAATCTGATCATAATGGTAAGTTTTCCAACAGATGCTATCATTATTGTAAGAAAGAAGTTACATTACATTATTTCCTGTCATAAAGCTCTTAGCTCTAGACAAGAAATCAGATGAGTCAATAAATGCTTAATATATTCTGAGAAAGTTAACAACAAACTATCTTATACTGACATTTTTAGTTTTCTATAATTTAACTTGTCATTTCCATTTCCTTTGTTTATATGCTCAGTATCTCATAGACAGTCATTAAAAAAAAATGCATAAGAAATAGTTAAAGAAAAAATTAGTGTAACTGACATTTCACACAGTACAGTGGAAATATAAATTCAATGCTCTTTCCAAGCAAGAAGTGAAAAAGAGATGTATCTCATTATGAATCTTGCATATCATCAGACTCCTGCCCCTAAATTACTTATATTTAAAGTGAGCAACATATTTCCTAGCATCTTCAAATAATAAAAGATGTTTCTTTCTCTTCACTCAATAATGAACATAGTCAAGTCAAAATTCATGGGAATTTTGATGTTAGCAATAATTTGCTACAGAACAGTCACCAAGCCTAATAAATTCTTTCATATCTAGGTCTATAAAACAGACTCTATGTTTGTATGATTTTGTCTGTTTTCAGAAAACTCTTGACTGCTAAAGTAAAAAGGAAAATAAAATATATTTTGAAATCTTGTTAGGAACAAAGTAACATATAAACTTTTTTTTTCTTTTTTTTTTTTTTTTTTTCCCAACATCTCCATAAGTTTAAATATTGGCAGGGTACACGTACCCCAAGAATTATGAAAATAAATATACATAATAAATAGAATTTCATAATTGCTATATGATGTGCCCACTTGGTAATAATGACAGTAAACACTACTCACCTCTAGAAACAGAAAGTATTGGGTAAGTAATCTGTTTATTTTCTTCTTTCCTATCTAACAGTACTATCCTCAGGCATTGCGGATTTATGTTCACAGAGTATTTATGTGGACAGTTTTGAAGCTAAGTGCACAATGTGAGCAATAACTTCACTATTTCAATGAAAGATGGACATAAAATCTTCCCATTAACAAAATTCAAGTTATACTCAGGACAAGGGAGCCATTTTAATCACATAGTTCAATTAATGTGGTTTATACTGTCGTATTGTTATTGACTAAACAATAGGATATATTTAGACATCCATCAAGTCTGGATACATGAAAAACTAACCAACCACTTCCTACAACTAATTAATCATTATGAATGATGTATGGAACAAATGGAAAAAAGAGAATATAACTACTCTAGTCACTATCCAAGTGACTTATGGAAAACTTATTTGGAACCAGCATTTCCAACGAAAATGAAAGATAGCTTTGTATTAAAACGTGTTTTTGCTGCATTTTAAGAGTATGCACTAAGACATGCAGGCCATGCAATCTATACTGTACTACAAATAGTTATGAACCATGGAATTTTTCCATTTGCTAAAGCTATTCTTATATAAATCAGAGATTCTTATACAATTTTGATTCAATACATCAAACCAATATTTTACATTACTAAAACCTGCTATAAAACTTTTCCAAAAATGTCCTCATAAAACAAGTAGTGCCAAGATCTGCAATATCTGCAAGACTTTTTTTTTTTTTTTTTTTTTCTCCTAGAGTTGTCACTGTTCCTCAAGAACAGGATCATATTCCACAGGGTTCTTTTTCAATTCAAGAAAGTCCCTGTACAAGAAAGACAGGGAGCTGTTGGAGAGGGTCCAGAGGAGGGCCATGAAGATGATCAGGGGACTGGAAAACCTACTCTACGAGGACAGGCTGAGGGAGCTGGGCTTGTTCAGCCTGAAGAAAAGAAGGCTGTGGTGTGACCTCATTGCAGCCTTTCAATACCTAAAGGCAACCTACAAACAGGAGAGGAATCAACTCTTTGAAAGGGTTGATAACTGCAGGACAAGGGGAAGTGGTTTGAAGTTGAGGGAGGGGACATTTAGGTTGGATGTCAGGGGGAAATTATTTACAGAGAGAGTGGTGAGGCGCTGGAACAGCTGCCCAGAGAGGCTGTGGATGCCCCATCCCTGGAGGTGTTCAAGGCCAGATTGGATGGGGCCCTGGGGAGTCTGGTCTAGTATTAACTGTGGAGGTTGGTGACCCTGCATGTGGATGGAGTTTGGAGATTCACGATCCTTGAGGTCCCCTCCAACCCTGGCCATTCTGTGATTCTGTGATTCAGTAGGACTCTGCCTTCAAAGATCACTGCTATCATTAACCCTGTTCATACTTCCCAGCTTATGTCACAGGTGTGGATGAGATATTACATAATTACACTTCCTATTCCATTTGTCCAGCTGTATAATAAAATGGAACTCCGGTTAATTTTGGTTTCCATATTTGTTTTATTTCTTGGTCTAGAAGAATATTACATGTGATTCATAAACAAAAATGCAATTTAGGAATGTGCTAGCATATTTATAGTATTATAATGCATACAAAATTAGGTACTAAATTCAAGTTTTGACACAGAAATTTCCCTTGTGGTGACAACATGAAGTAGTAAACACTAATCCTTATTCAGACTGTACAAATATACACTGATCATTAAAAATATTAGATACTTTCTGTTGTAGAATAAAAAAAAAATAATCCTTTAACTCATCAGAGGAGGGACCATTCAAGGAACATATCCACTAGAAAAATATTTTCTCTTTTAAACTCAGAATGGAATTAACTGTTTTACTTAAAGTGTGTCATCCTTAAAGCTTCTGCTAGTCTCCCAGTCAAAACTATCAGATTTTTTTCTTACTTATGGGACTATAATAAAACAGCACTTCTTATAGAATCATAGAATATAGATTGCACTGCAAGGGACTAAAGACTTAAAGATATACTACCAATCCCCCTACCACAGGCAGGAATACCAACCACTAAATCAAGCACCACATCAAGTACAAGATTAGGTTTCCAAGGGTGTAGAACACCTCCAGGGATGGGACATTCACAACCTCACAGGGCAGCCTGTGCCAGCTGTGTCACCATGTCACCACCTTCTAAGTGAAAAACTTCACAAAATAGTAAGAGTATAAAGGGACTTCTGGAGTCCAATCCCCATGATAAATAAGGTCTTAAAGTCATATTTACTAGTGGAATTCATGCAATTTATTAATGAATTTGAGTTGATTACTTGGATTACTTCCATATATATTTAATTTCCTTAAGACTATTCGATTTAATTCCATTTATATTAATGGAAGGAAGTACTGATAAAAAGGAAGTTGAACAATATAAGACATAGATCGCAAACACTATCAGTGCTAGAGAAATACACATTCAAATCATACAAGTTTCATCAAATGCAGTTCTTTATATAAATACTTGCGTTTCTGTGAGGGATTTTTTTTTTTTTTTTTTTTTTAAAAACAAGGATAACAGTACTTATTTCTTGCTTCTGGCTTACTATTTTCAATTTATTGTTTCTCACTTATTAAAGATCAAATCATTATAGAATAGGAAGCTAAAGTATTCTTTTCTTTTAGCTACAAATCAAGCAACAGCAATAGGGAACAGAAAAAAATTCAAAAAAAGGTTTATGTATCTCTATGCTTGGTGAGGAACTTCTTTACTGAGATGTAGAAACTGCTTCGCAAACACTTGATAGAAATGTACCCAACTGGGACCAATCTGTGAGTAATGCACATAAAGGAGAAGACTAGGAATATTATCCAAAGCTGACTGTCAAAGGACGCCTTTTCATTTTCTAATTTTTTTTCTTATTATTATTTTTAGGTCAACCTCAGTGGGATTTTGACTAAGCCCTAAAAGCTGTACAATAAACTAAGCATGCTGTGCTCAAAAGTGAGCCTTAAAAAGAAACGTATGCTTTGCCAAGAACAACAGAAGAGCTTCAACTAGAAGTTTAATATGTTACAGATGAAAGAGATATAGAATCAGAAGGGTGCTCCAGAAAAGTAATTACTAAAATATAATCAGTCTTTTAAAATGTAAGCACACACACTGATGATCAACAATAACTACAATCAAGAAGATATGCACAACTCAAAATACCTAATTAATGTCTATGCAAATATTAGGCATTGTCAATAAAAGCACAATTGCAGTCAGTGAAATTCTGCATATAATCTCCAAGTACTTTCTGAAGTCATGGGGAAAGTAGAAAAACAGAAGTGATCTGGGTGAACAACTGAGCTCAGAAGTTCACAAATTTGATGTGATGGTGCATGAAGTATCTATTTTTGTTGCCCTCATTTGTTCTGTTCAATGAATATGGATTAGCAATTAACCATTGCTTCACTTGAAGCAATGATATATTACAAAGATATATTACAAGAATAAATTCAATGTGGATTACATGATGCGAACTTCTTATTGATCAACTTAAAGAAAATGACCTCAAAACCACTGCCAGCCTTATATGATTGTAATTACTTGTTTTATTGTCTCTGTAACAAATATTGTTACATCTAACATTATAGATGTGCTGCAAGAAAGCAATTAGGATTAAAATGGTTCCAGTACATTTTAATTTATCTTTTAAACAGGCATTCAAATTTCTTCTGTTTTTCTGCATGTATGGGAGAAAGACTGCATAACACACTTCTTTCAACACAAAACTCATAATGCAACTGCAAATAAAATAAACTGTAGTTTATATAGCCTGAGAAACCTGAATTAGCTAGCACAGATTAAGGAGGGAGCTTAGACAAGAGGAAGTCCCTTGTGACGTCAAGCATTCTCTGATCTGACGAAATCAAGGCTCCCTCTTACGCATATAGGAGGGACAATAATGGTGGAAATGTTATACAGCTTATGGGTTTTCAGAAGTCTGCAGTCTCAGTTACAGACTGCATGGGAGCAGTGAGGGTTGGCATCTCTGTAGGACCAGGAGCATTAACCCACCTAGCAAGACAGGGCACTCACCGTCCATGGCTAATCCCACAGTGAGCAGGGCTGGCCAGAGCATAATCAGACCTGGTCAGATCTTTGTGGACCTTCCAGGTGACAAGGCAGCATTGAAACAGCATTTCATAATTAACAGGTCTTTATATTTTACATTCCTAATCTCTGTACTCACTACATGACTGAAAAGAAATATTACTTAATTGTCCTCAGCCTTGGAAAGAAAGAGCAAAGTCAAAGCACATAACATCCACTGCTCTCCCTCATCTACACAAGCTGAAGTGAATTAAGAAGTTTAACTTGTTATTGAATTTTCTTTAATGAGATTTCACCTAAATATTGCCGATTTAATTACCCTTTCCCAAGCTGAAGAAAGTTTCCAGGTTTCCCAATGCTTTTGGGAAAGAGGAGCTCCCTTGCAAAGAGGAAAAACAGTATCTAATCCTAATCTGTCCACAGTGCACCTTAGGTATAATTTCCTTCACATTAGCATGGTTGCCAGATGTCTGCAAACACACATTGGTGCATTTGATTTGAAAAAAGGCCTACAAAGGAGATGATTCAAGAAGAAGATTGAATACCTTCCCCATGTTAGTTGGGGTAATTTGCTTTTAGAGCTTTCGTTTGTCTGTCTTGACCAAATTTTACATCACATCAACGTTCACAAAATTGACTTCTTCTGTGTAAGAAATAAAGATTTAGTTAGAGTTTCCAGTTAACAAAGTTATGTCTTCTTGATCCTAGCTTTATACGCTGCATGAAATAGAACCAATGGCTACTGACCTCTGTACAGCCACAGAACAGAACAGGAAGAAAGTAATGTGAAGAGTACAAGTGCTCATCCTGTTAAAATGCTTGTGGTTGGACTTATTTCTTACAACAATATCAGTTTAAGAAAGCTGAATAAATAGTTGAAAAGTCATATATTAGTGATAGTAACAGTTATATTTGTAGTATTTTAATATATTAACATATACAAATATATTAATAGTGATTTCATCCCTTCTGAAGAATATTAGTATGCATAAGGATACAAGAAACTTAGCAGTGGAAAAAGTTAAAATGATGTCTGTAAAATATGAGTAGCTGATAGAATTATGTAAAAGTGAGATATGGAATATAGTATCCCCAGCAGTTGAAGTAAAAAAAAGGCTGCTTCTTAATGAGGCATATATAACCAATAACATCTGGTTACGTATTTAATTGAACACATACTCTTTAAAAAGAATTTATCACTAAAACCTGTTTTCCAAATTGCCAGAGTGAGGTTTCTATAAATAAGATCATTAAACAGAAATGTAAAAACTTGTAGCAGGAGGGCACTAAAAGAGCAAGCACAAACAAAGTAGAGGAAATGTGATATGCAAGAATTATGTTTGTTCTTTTTCCTGTATTTTCTTATTATGGGATGTTTTTGTTTTGTTTCCCTCCCCTTTTTTATAAGTAGATGTATGAGTAGATTTAGACTAGATATAAGGAAGAAATTCTTTACCATTAGGGTGGTGAGACACTGGAACAGGTTGCCCAGAGAAGCTGTGGATGCCCCCTGTCTTGAGGCATTAAAGGCCAGGTTGGATGGGGCTGTGAGCAACCTGGTCTAGAGGGATGTGTCCCTGCCTCTAGCAGGGGATTGGAACTAGGTGACCTTAATGGTCCCTTCCAATCCAAACCATTCTACAATTGTATGATTCTATGATAATAACTATAATTACATGTTTTACTGTAGGAACATGGGTAGTAGTGGACACAGACTGGATGCTTACATCTCAGTGAAAGTCATAAGTTTATTTTAAATTTGGTACCTTTATCTGGAAACCTAAAAGAAATAAAACTAATGCAATTCAGTGGAAGCTTCACATGTGAATTAGATAAATGCAATTAAAACAGTGTAATGCATGACCATAAACTATCTATCTCACCCAGAAGATACAGCACTGAGTTCTCACTCTGCACAGGGTAACTCATGCTGATCTATACTGTTACACTAGTAAATTATAATTCATAAAGTCTATTCACAGTGGATGTAATACCAATCTCTCTTTGAATATATGTTCTACATCTGAAGACTCTTACGCAGACAAAAAAAAAAAGAACTAAATAAAGCTTAATATGCTCTCTAATAACTTCTACTAACCTAAGATCACTTTTGAACAGTGCCATTAGTACTGTTGCCTTGGGTGAAAAACACACTCCTGTATACAGCCCTTACTTATAGCAGAGTCTGCAACTGTAATGTTCATTTTGCAGAAGTGCAGTTTAAATTCAAGATGAAAGAGCAGAGTATCACTATTCTCAGACATCAACTTTGGTATAGCAGAGTTAATGTTCATAAAGTGGTACAGCAACAAAAGAATTTGAAAGAAGAAATAAAGAAATATTTACAAAAAATGAAGGAAAGACGATAACCAATTCTGCGAAGAAGTTTTTTCAGTTTGTAAATTAAAGAAAAAACAACCCAAACCTCAAGTTGTGCAATTAATAAAGACATGAATGAATTATAAACTAATTTAATGTATTTGGTTTGTTTGTTTGTTTGCATTAAAGATATTTGTAAAGAGCTAAAATGTCAGCTAATAAATGTTTGTTATAAATGTGAAATTCCTTTTTTTTTTTTTTTTTTTTTTTGCACTGTGGAAAGGATATCAGGATACGCACTGTAAAGCAAAAAAAAAGTTAAATAAAGTCATTCAATAATTGTCATTCAATAATTGTCATTCAAACCAACAACTAAGCTAGTTGACTTGTAGTTCTATGCTGAAAACCAAGCAGAGATCAGTTTTTAGTGAAGGAGTACGTTTCTACAAAAACTTAGTAATTGTGATTTATTTCATCTTGTTCACCATCTTGAGAAGATCAAAAGTATGTCCTTCCTGTATTCTGAAGAACACAACTTTGTTTTATCCAGACACCTTATAATAATAAGAGTTGCTTATAGGGATATATTCTACATCCATACAGACCACTGAGCTTCAGTGAACAATGCTTGTGACCAAAAAGAGGAGCACTGATTTCATTGCAGAATTTTGTTTCGCAGTGCTCCTATTAGCTTCACAGATTTGAAAGCTGAAAGAAAGTACAGTAGAAAGTCCCCCAAAGTCATCAAGTCATCCTGACATCAAAATAGGACCAAAATATCTAATTGCATTTCTATCTCCCCTTGGCTTTCTCACTCTCTAGGGCACAGTGAAATTGAACCAAGGAATGCTGCAATTAACCAGAAGAATAGCCAAACACTGTCAAAAGAGAGTTACTTTCTGTAGGGAGAAGTACAAATACCCAAGAATGTTCTTCCCCACTGCTGAAAGCTAAATTTGAAGACAAAATGTGGTGTGAGCTAATTAGAGGGAGTAAGCAAATGCCTCAGATCACTGGCTCCTGCAAATCACATCCTCGACAAGAGCAACATACCATATTCAGTGCCACAAATAGAAGTGTTCTTTCAGTAGTTAGCAAATGCTTTATTACACATTGTGGAGTTCTCTAGCTGTGATTTTACACTTTCATAGCTCTTGGCACTGATAAAGTAATCCCCCAAAAATTATCAGTAAAATTTCAGAGAGTGTTAATGGTGCAGTGCTCCTAAATTTATAGAATCTTTGGCTTAGATGGAAGTTGTCTGGAGCAACAATTAACTGAGAAAAAAATGTTTGGTAATCAACACATATAACATGTGATGCAGATGCTGACTGATAAGAAAATCAGAAAATAAATCCACTCAATCCACGCAATGTAATTAACTAGCTGACAAGAAGATGCACAAATCACAGAACCTCACAGTCAGAAAGTAAAGAAAACTGCTTGGGCAATCTCCTGAGGTAGCGATTTGACAGCCTCTTGTGCCAAGGAAGAGAACTCAGGTAGCCAACCCATGTCATCCTTCCAGCTAGAGCACCTGCTGCTTGGCTGCATCTGTCCTTTCAGTGCAAATGAACTACAGCTCTCATTCTCAATCTCCATAAAGAAGAAAATTTTCCACTGTTTTTATTTTTTCCACACACTATTAGTGCTGGAAAAGGCACTTCAATCACTGTTCACATTGAAAACGTTCCTCTTAGAGAAGGAAGAACAAATTTCTCTTTTGCCTGTATAAGGTGTTATTCAGAAATCTTAAGCAAAATTGTTTAAAATGCTATATAAAGTAATATTTGATCTGTCTACTCCTTACATTAGCAGAAATATTCATATCTTAGCAAATACAGTGTGGCATTTGGTTATCTGTAGAGAAAAATAAGAGTTACGTTCTTCTGCAAAGTACCTGCCATGAGAAAGAAAAATCCTATTTCCTAATTATGGGAAATAAAAAGTAATTGTCTTGTTTGTTTGACCAGAACTTTCAAGAATTTTAGGTTCTCTTTTTTATTTTCTTAAAACTAGAAACCACACTGTCTTATAAAATTGTCTTATAAGGTTCAGATTCCAGGTTCTATATGCGTCATTACGAGCATTTACTTAAACACTGAAGTTACCATAACTACTGCAGCCAAACATGTATCCTTGATTTGAAAGATTTCCCTAATTAAGGTATATGTCTCTCAGACATGCACACAATAGGAAGAGATGACAATTTCTGAAGAGATCTATGGACAGAGGCTATATTCACTGCATAGAGAACTTAGTCAGTTGCTTGCACATGATTTTCACACTAGATAGTTCAAAGCTTTATATATAGATATAAATTCAAAAATATTTTACAACCATCTTCACAACGACTAGAACAGTTTCTGGATGGTGTAGAGATTATATCTTTTACAAAGACATCTTACTCCATGTGGAATACTCTTACAGGAAACGTAGCTGCAACAATGGCATAAAAAATACACTTCGTCTGCCATCATCTCAGTACAGGATCATTAGGAATATATCTGTTTGTATGGCATTTCTACTTCATCACTTTTACAGAACATTTTTTCAAAATTCATATAAAAGTTCAGTCTACAAACAGAAATGAAAGCTTAAAGTCATGTTGCATAAAGAACAATGCCTCTGAGGCTGGGACATGAAGATATTGAAGGAGTTGAATGATGACTTTGGTAAAACTTATTTTTTTTTTGGTGGGAAAAAAGATTCACAATACAGAGCAAGAAATACCAAGTTATTTTGTGACAACAAAACTGGTGCTAATATAATTTCAAGAGTATTTTCAAGGACAAAAAAAAAAAAAGGGGGACATTTTCTACTATATTCAGTATTCACACGTAATGTTATTCCTACTTTGGCTATAACACTGAAATACAGATTTTTTGGTGCCTATATTCCTATACATAAGAAAAATGAACTGCACTGTGATATCACATTGACTATATTGCCACATTTTCAAATTAAGAACCTGGGGGTGTTGGTCAATGCTCAGTTGAACATGAGCCACCAGCGTGAGCTAATTGCGTAATTACGGAACCCAAAATAGAAAAGATATACCTTTGAAGAAAAAAACACAAACCTTTAAACATGTGAAAACCGTGTTTTCTCCAGCAACCCATTACAGCCATTTTGAAACTGTATCTCCTCACATAGAGAAAAGACTTTTGTTTAGAAGTCAATGCACCAGGGGAAAACTGGAGAGCAGCATGCTGAGGTCCAGAGAAAAAAAAAAAATCTGATAACGCAATCACGTTTTCAATCATACATCCCTATATCTGTATTTCTAAATAAAAGTGATCTTATTAAACACTCTTGATTATCATGCAAAACCAAGCACACTAATTTTATTAGAATTTGATATAAATTAATATATTTTTAAAAAATTAGAAAATTAATTTTACATAAATTTGCTAATGTCCTAATGTTGAGCTAATCTCCTTGGACTCACTTCAATGGATGTGTTTAAGGAAGGCAGGCAGAGTTTCTGCCACATTATACACAGTATGGGTAAATTGCCCAACATTCCCACTATCGATTTATGTTGTTTAAAGTTCTACTCAATTTGGGTTGAAATCCCCATTCTTATTTGTTCATCTGTTTCTGAAAATAAGAGAAAGGAAAACATCTCTTCCCCTAGTTTCAAAAAAATGTACAGTGATCTTCTGCTCCATCATTTGTGTCATTTATAATTTTGGAATTTGTCAGAGGTCACTGTACATGCCAAGTGTGAACCTTTTCCCATCCATTTGAAAGTAATCTATACTTGACAGTTATAGCCTCTGGAAATCACAGCATGCATAATCTCAGCAGATAATTAGAAGTTCCACAAACATCAGTTACTTTAGGAATTCGAACAATAAAATATCATTTTAAATTAGATGAAGCCTCAGTTTTGAACTTTTGAACTTTCTGAGGTGCAAAACAATAGAAATATGAAGGGGATAACATAGGTATAGCACAAATTTCTTTCTATGGGCACTCCTAGGTTATTGCATAGAGGCAGGAACAAAAATAGGTAGAGTGAAATATTTCAGCAAAGAGAGCTATACTACATGCTAGAGCTGAAGACAGTTATGAGTGGTACTACTGAAAGTTAACAACATAAGAGGACTAGACATGGGAGTCAGTTGAAAGGAATGAAATGCAAATTGCAAGATAGAGTATGGGGGAGAAACTTAGCAGATTACTAACTAGATGGAGATGAAAAAGGGACTTCGGGAAAGGAGAGTTTATCCTTTTATAAAGAAGAAAAGGCTTTCTGCGAAGGATTAACAGAGAGAAGCAAGAGAGAAGATACAATAGTAGCAGGTTGGAAAGCATGCAGTGTAACTTACCAAGCTGAAAATAAAGAAAAAAAAGACAATTTATTAGTTAAAAAAGTCCATATCAAGCCTGAAAAATGATCTATTATCTACTTTCACAATGCTGTCTGTGAAATCAAAGTGCTGTCAGAGTTATATAGTGTTATAAATATCAGCCCTAATATTCACTATGCTGGTTGCTCAGACTTTGCTGATTGCTTACATGGACAGCATGGATGTAGTGAATCAAATACATTACCCTACTGATAACACCCCTGAGAGCCAATTGGATATCACATTCCAGTTAATTTTTCTTAAATATGGGAATGACACCAGAAGTCTGTGCAGTAAATTCAGTACAATTAACAAACATAGAAGTGTCATCATTAAAATCTGTACAACTGATTGCTTGGAAGACATCTACAGTTCTACATTTAGGACTACAGCATATTACACTGCATATTTTTTTCCCCCCAGTATTTTACCCCACGAGACACGAGACATATTTTGTTGACTTAATTAAAGTTCACTGAAGGATGTTGCTGTTCTTAAGACTTCTGCTTCACTTGTTGTAGAAGGTGAAAAATGAATAATGAATGAAACAGGAGATTCAAGAATCACAAAGGCTGTTTTACAGTATATTTTAGGGTTACAGAAATTGAATGTCAACTGACAGAGCAAAGTGGTCTATAAGTCCCTTCCATAGCTTGCTTAGAGGATTGTTACAGGCTAGAAGCATTAGAACCAAAAGCAGTGGAACTCACTGAAAAACTTTGACATGAAGAACGTTTATGGGCTGAATCCAAATACCTGAATTCAGTGGCATTTCAAATTACACCTCCAAAATAGACCAGGATGAATCCAAGTCTTTTAGTGCCTCACAACTTCATCTATTAAGCAAGAATTATCACCTTAGCTTAGAACATGCTTTGAATATTCTGTCAGGCTCTCAACAGAGAAACAGATGAGCATCACAGAAACACAGAATCATAGAATCACAGAACAGTTCAGATTGTAAGAGACAACAAAAGGCCACTTAAGACCAAATTTCTGCTTGAAGCAGAGTCAGCAGTTCAATCAACCTTTATACAATCAGGTCCTGTAGACCTCCCTGAATGGATACTGTCACGATTAAAAAAGGTCTTCCTAATTTCGATTTATGCCCATAGTCACTCCCAGCATGCCTCAGTCAGAAGGGCCTATCTCTGACTTCAAAGAACGCTGCTGGATCCCCCATGAATTCTTCTCCTTTCCAGGCTGAATAAACTATTCTAGGTCTGGTAGTTGTACTACACTATTCTATGCAACACTGCAGATAAAAGGCAACAGTTAGTTGTATAAGAGAGGAATATTTGTTACTGTGTTACCTTGAAAATACATGAACTGGAGATCATTTTATTTCATTAAAAAAAAAAAAAAAAATTGGCTACCTAAATTTAAACAAAATTATTATTGATATCAATGAGAGCAAATGAGACTCTCAGTAAACAAACTATTAAGCAAGGTAAATGATGTAATATTGTAATATAACGAAGAGAATGTCAAACAGTTTTGAAGAATATTTAAACTTATAACATGCTAAAGATAATAATCCTGAAGTAATGTATCTGATTTTATATCAAGATGGTGTTTGAAAAACACCATCTGTCACCATTAATTCAATCGTTTAATTACCCAGTAATGCCTTTATTAGAAGTGACAGCAAGATGGGATGGAAGAAACTTGGGAATCCACAAGGAAGTAACTAAATGGTATCATTTGATCATACCAAGGAGCTCTGGCAGGAACTGGACAGACAGATAATGTTCCCAGACTATATGTTCTTGAAATTTATTCATATGACATATTTCAGATGAGATTCTTGCTGGACACCACACTGTATTGGGTTTGAAATGGTGTCTTAGATGTATAACTTTAAAAAAGTCATGAGTACTCAGAATACCTATTATGGCACAAGCTACAGTGAGCCCTAAAATACACATCCATCAGTTATAGGTAGAGAGTAGACTGAAGGAAAAGAGGAACATCTAAAAAAAAATAAAAGCTAAGAAGCAGAGAAAAAGGAAAAAAGGGAACTTTGTGTGAAAATATTCAACTGTGTAAGTTCCCAGCCCAAAGGAAATCAAACTAGATTTATCAACAAGATACTTTGACATATGATTTCATGAGTAAAGCTCAGTGCAGTGAAAAGGATTTAAAAGAAAAACACATGGAACTGGGAAATGTAATTTTTAAATATTGTCAGCTATATCAAAAAATATATTGAATCATCTCTGCTAGGCATTAACATAAGGCTCTTCCTTTACTCTAGTGACAAAAGGTCAATTTTAAAGTGTGAAAATACCAATTCTGTCTCAGTGATCTATTTAATTAATATTTTTCTTCATTATACATCAATGTAGCTACTACACATTCTTACAACAAAATTAGAAAATTGTCTTTAACTTATTTCTATTTACTATTTCTTTTTTCTTCATTTGACAACAATTTCTGATTGGTAGCAAAAAATGTTCTTTTCATTCTACACAGTGAGTGAACATTTGTTCGTATATTAATGATAAATTTATGGATGAAATAACGTCTATAGAGTCTGTTAGACATACAGGATTTGCTCCAGTTACAACTGACTTCATTGCGTTTGACCCTTTGAAGAATTACATAAGCACTATTAATGTAATCTTCTCTCTAGCTCTTTATTACTGCTTTCTCTTGTTCATTCAAATCCATCACCTTTCAAGCAATTCTACCATGCAGATCTCAGTTCCTTAGGGGAAGCTCTCATGGTAGTAAATACCTTGCCACTTAATTTCATTCTGGTAAATTATTAGATTGTACTCTTCAGTTTATCTTTTAATGAAAAAGGGAATTGTGTATATTTTCCTTTATGAATTTCATATACACACCAGCTCACCTATTTGATACTATTTTACTTTATGATAAGGAGTCAAATTAAAGGAGATGATCAGCAGTCTGAGGAGCCCAAAGAGTTCTCAAAGCATTCATGCTGTCAAATGCACAAAATACAGTTGGATTTATTTTCTCTTCTGGTGTGAGACCAGAATAAAAGAGAACATAATGTTTCAAAGCAGGAGGTCTACGGAAGAAGGCATGATGAATGGATTCTCAGAAGATCCTCAGAGTAAGGATGCCATCAGAAAAAAAAATACTAAAATCACACACACACTTCAGTAAACAGATTCTTGCTAATTTCTAACAAAAATACACATATTACCTTTTAAAAATATCCAAAGAGATATATGTATTAACATTTTAATTATAGTCTTTTATTTTGCACTATGTGTTTCTGTCTGTGAAAGTAATTTCTTTCTCTTGAATACCTCAATAATTTATCAGCCTACGAGTCACAGCATCCCAGAGGAAAAGCTAGTCACTGGCCAAACTCACTGAGACCTGTCAGATTAATGTAGCTTTCATAATTTCAGTCTATAAACTAATAAACAGGTTAATGCAATATCTTATAAAGAGAAATGAATTAGCAAAATCAACTATCCAAAGTGTACATTAAAGATGACCTAATATATAGCTTGCCACTTACAAACATGGAGCCATAAGTTCACATAGGCACAATTTATTGTTGTCTACCAAAGTGTAAAGCGCGATCATTTTAAATCTTGAAGCACATCGTTCTCACCAAAAATTTGTTTTCCTTTTACACAGCCTTGAGTAGAGTTCTTTTAAAAAAAATGTAGCACCTTATTCCATGCCCCAAATGTCTAATCCTCATATTAATAAAAACCAAAACCAAAATAAAAACAGCCTTTTACTCAAAGGAGCATATTCAATTAAAAAATATATATATATATTTATTTTATTTTGTTTTTTAAGAAGACAGAAAACAGACATTTTTGTTCTGGCTGAGATAGGCTGTTGAGTGCAGAGTTCATGTGCATATTACATTGCTTAATCTACAGTATTGATGACGTTCATAGGAATCAAAAGCTTATAACTCTTGCATACTCTTAGAAGATTATCTGTCTATAGCCAAAAAGATCAGTCTCATGCATTTTTTCTACATTTTTTTTTCCATAAGGACTCCCAGTTGGAGTTTCACAATGCTGCTCTGTTCTCTGTTGATGCTGAAGTACTTACATATTCCTCTCAAATGTGTTACCAAATATCCAACATATGTTTTATCTTAAACTATAGCTCCCGTAGGTGCAGCAGGAACTCTAATTTCTGCTTGTCTGCTATTTTTGTGCTGTCTGTGTCATGTGGGCTCACTACAATAACTGCATATAATGACCTATTAGTTTAAGATGGTTGTAACAGGAAGGCATGAGCACCAGGTACAGTCACCTGCTACCTCTCTGACACTCTGATTAACCAATGCAGCTACCCAGAAATAGTCTCCACTCATGCAAATACCCTGAAGGTAAAAAGCAAGCAAAGCAAAACAAAATCTTAAGCAGTGGCAAACGTACACAGAAAGACACTGAAATGAAACAGTTTACACTATTACTATGGAAAGCCATGAAAATGCACTAAATGCGCATCTCTCCCACAGAATATTTGCACACTTAGAGCCACAGAAGGATTATTGCAGTTTCTGAATTACCTGGCAGCCCAAGGTACCTGATGCACATAATCATTTTCAGTCACCTATAAGTAGACAAATTATCGCCTTCTATGACAGGTGAAGCTACAAAGTAGCTTTTTAAGACTCATGAGAGAACACTACAGCAGTCTGGAAGATTGGTCTCTACAAGACACGAGAGATAGCTGCTAGCTGATCAGAGAAAACACGCAAATATAATGCAGTTATTACTAATCCCCTTGATAGAAGAGATTTATTAGATTTTCAGCAGAATAGGGAATAACTAAGCAAGATGTGATGTGAAACTCATTCCAGCAATTTCTGATTCTGTTGCTTCCAAACATTATTTTTGGAAGGCAAACCAGTAAGAGCTAGATGCATTTGTGAATATAGGTACACCATAATTTCTGCATGATAAGAATAGTAGAAAGAACACTTAGAAAATTTCAGCTTAGAAAGCAGCTTTACTGTTATCAGGGATGTTTTTCTATAGGGATCATATTACATCTGTTTTCCCATAGTTCATTGAGTATCTTAGTTTGTTCTGTATTTTGTTCAGAGTGCAAATACTAACCTTCCAATATTTACTACTGCTTTATCTGAGTAGATGAGCTGTTGAAATAGCAAACAGTGCTGTATCATGGAACCATTGTGGACATTCTAAATCTCTTATGACACCCTCACACTCAGCTTTGTATATTTTCAAACTTCTGAGTAACATGCAGATAAGCGATGTTTCCATGGGGATCAATTATAAATAATAACATAAGATGGATCATACATGTCACTGCAGTACTGATTGATCTGGGAATTATTAGTTGCAATAGTCATGACTTGGCTGAGGCATGCTGGGAGAACTATATCAAAGAACAGTGGAAGCTGAATTTTACATGTGCAGTCAACTTAATTAATCTTGACATAGCATAGAACAGAGCAAGAATCCCTTGAAAGAACTTTATCTAAGAGGCATTTGTATGTCCTTGAACACTGTAGTCAGAAAGTAGTTATGGTAAAATATTTCGTTTTTAATACTCGGCATTTTTCTTTGTTAAGAGGTAATTTGGGGGCAATTCCAATCCAACATCTGAACTTAAAATCATTTAAGGAAATCTGCTTTACCCCCAGTTTAAAAGTTTGTACTGGTCCAGTTTGTATTATTCTAGTGTGCTTCAAGTAGTGATTGAAGAAACACTTTAAAAACTCAGTGAAAGTGAATACTTTCATTTACAGTTAAGATAAAAAGCATAGAGACAGGGCAATTTATTTGTTTTGTTACTGAAATATATATATAACACCAACGAAGAATGCCATTAAATAATTTGGACTTCAATCCCCTATGATATCCATTAGTCTGTTCTATTTATGTTCGCAAAGTTCTCAACACCAATGAAAATATTGCAAATAATTCTTGTACACATCTTTTTCCTCCCCATGCATTAATATGATTCAGTATTCAGAGCCCAGTATATTAAAAAAAAAAATAATAAAAAATAAAAAAAAAATTAAAAAAAAAAAAAAAAAATAGCACCTGATATGGAGCTAATGAATTTTGAGCTCTATGTTCAAAGCACTCCTAAGTGGCAACAGTGAGTGTGGGTCCACTCTGCTGGTGCAGATATTTACAAGTATAGCACGCAGGGTCATTGCTGGTGAAAAAGCTGAGCTAATGGTGGTAAGTATGCTGGAAAATAGATTTTGTAGGCAAGAATTTGCTCTATCAAAAATTGCTATTGTGGCCTTTGTATTTCTCTCAGGCCACTTCCAAAGAAACAAACAGCAGGCATTACTTCTGGAGCGATCCTCATAAGTGTAGGCATTATTTATAACAGTTTTTGTGGGGAAAAAAAGGACATTTTGGCCATTGTAAAACTTGCCAAACATGCAAGTGCTTCTTAAAGGAATATTACTTATGATTGTTAAGGGATAGTGAATGTCTTATTAAGCACTAAACCAATATTCAGAACTGTTACTTAATATACTCCAATTTCTATTAACAAATTTTGCATGACCCACCTGCTATGCAAATTGTACTTCTCAAAAAAAATTAATCTGCATTTACCACACAGAATTCATACTTAAGAATGATAGTATTTCTCACTATGCTCTCTGTTTCTGAGCAAATGGAATTAAATCACTATTTTAACCCCCCTCAAGGGTAAAATAGCAACATGCTCAACTAATTCACACATCTTCAGTTAGCATTAGTTTTACTAGTTCATTTGCTACTACAGCAAAATCTAAGGGGGTAGTATTGCCCCTTCAACAGAACATGAGTTTTACCCTTCAGAAAACAAACAACCAAATGCACAAATTTATATGAAATGTAAGGGTGCATCCTGCTTATAGTCTGGCCTTCAGCTGTCTGCTAGTTAACTCAAGAAAAACACCTTTTTCCTTTCAAAATACGAAAAAGCTTCCTTACAGAGATCAGAATGAAAACTTTGCATATGAAAACACGGGGATTTTGTTGAAATCCAGGCATATGATTTTTTCTTAACTTCTGCAATGAGGAAAAAAAAAACAGCAAGAGCACTGTCAATCTAGTTTGCACAATATAAAAAACAAACAAATAAATGAAAACACAAAAACAAAAACACAACACTGTAACCTCTCTGAGCCAAAGTTCCTGCCACATTCCCTCCTGACTCCAGAGTACACAACAATCCTGATCAGTGAGTGCAAAGCCTGACATTTGCTACTGCCTTCCATACACAAATGAGCTCGGCTGCCATCTACAAACTTATGTAAAATCCTTTTGCCCATCTGTATTTCTTCACATGCATCCTCAGAACATTACTGCTAAGTTATATATTCTGCTTGTCATTAAGAGTCACAATAGTAACTGCTTCCTTTAGGAAAACAAGGAATCTTTAACTTCATCTTTCCACCCAAAATTAGTCTTTTTTAATACCATTTTCTTCATAGGTATTATTAGAAATACTTAAAAATGCATTTATAAACATTTATTTCTAGTTACTACTAAAACAGCACCTGTTTTGTGAATGCCTCCCTTCTAAAAACTACCTTTATCTCATTTTGACTTTATTTCCCTTGGACATTTAAGACTTCACCATGTTAGCCTGATTTTCCATTGGATTTAGTATATTTTTGCAATTATGAGTTACTACATACTGTACTTGTTTACTGCAGTTAATAGCATGATCAACAGAAATTATTTTATCAATAGAGTAGTACTAGCTCAAAGTCATACCTGACTTTCTCTGCATCTTGAATCACAGAAATAAAATATGTGAATACAAAGCATTCATGAAAGGCACTTCCCACTTTTCATATATATCCAGCTTCCATATCTGGGACATTTAAATTGAATATATGGCACTTACTGTATTTTATTTTTTAATATCCATTAACATGTTATCTTGAATTTTCCTTTGAAAGAAACAAAGGAAATGAGTAAGAATTACTAATAAAACTCTAAACACAGACAAAAATACCTCATCTGTGACACAGTTAGAAATTTGTTTTGGTGGCTTCCTCCATCCAAATTTACAACACATTACTTTCCATGCATAGAAGGAGTGAGAAAGGAAATGTGATAAAGAAAGACAAATAAAGGTCTGCTTGAGAAACCTAATTTCACTTGGAAATATTTCTATCATCTCTGCATGACAGAAACAGTAATTTGGCCCAGGGAACAGAAATGTGGCCCAATAATGAAGTGAGATGAGATAGAAGACCAGATTTTGAAAGCTTGTAAGTTTAATGCAAAGACTTTCTCGCTGAAAGTGCTGAACCATGTTCTGTTGCATCTCTGTACAGTCCTCAGATAAATCTATCGGTGCTACCCAACACTGCCCCCTTTGTAAGGACAACTCTGTGCCTAGAGTGAGCTATTTGGTTCTTCATTGCATTAGCAGCCAAATGGGACCCACTTATCACTTTCTCAGAAACTTTTCCCTTTCATGCTTAATAAACTACTGGTTTAAAAGAACCATAAGCTTTACCTCAGAGTTTTCATTACAAACCATTTACAGAGTGATTTCCTCTGACTGCTGTAATTACACCTTCTCAAAATACATACAGCCAAAAAAGCTAACAAAAAAAGCCAAAGCCAAAAAAGCTCTGGACTTTACACAAACACTTCAGCTTTTCATAGTGAAAAATGTGTTGTCTTAAACTTGAAGACCTGTAAAGACTGAGACCCTTCATGTGCCTTCAGGAGCAAGGGCTATACCAACTATCTGCCTTATGTTACAGCTTCTAAAGAAAGAACCTTGATATAAGATCCAGGAACGTTCTGAGGCTATAGATGAGTGTGGAATAATTTTTTTGTGTGTGAAGATGTCTAGACAGCGAGGGATGGGATAGGACTGATGATTGAGGATTTTTATTTTTTATTTTTATTTTTTTTTTAAAGTAACTTGAGTTCATTAACAGTTCCAGACTACACTCTGAACATGCAGCAGGTTAGCACTGAACAGGTTGTGAACAGATTCCAAAGCATAGAAGTGCTTGTAGGTATAGATTCCAGTCTGGAATTCAAGGTGTTTAACAAGTTTAACACCTGGAAACATATAAAAGCATATATAAGGGAAATGAAAAAATACATATATATCCTATTACATAGTCTCAGTATCCTTAGGAACAGAAATATACTTTATCTCCAAGTACCCTTATGGAATATGAACTGCAATTATTTCTTTTATGAGCCTAAAATAATGCAGACATACATGTAGATTTCACGAGGTTCCCATCAAAACTGGCTGTATATGTTTAGTATTAATGAATACAAGATCCCACTGACTGCACGTTCATTTGAGTTTTCCACATCAACTTTTTCCAGTCAGTTTCAGATATTCTCCTTTTGGAAACAGGATAGCTATGAAGCTTGATTCTAATGCATCAGCCCCCATTAGAGTAAAAGTTATTGAGGCTCCTCACAAAACTTGATTTCCTTAATGAAATAATAGGTTGATAACATGACAAAAAAACTCATGCAGAAATGCACATTTATCTGGACAAAAATTAGTTTAAATAACTTCTTATATTTTGACTACACCTCTCCTAACAGCTGATACACATTCTAAACAAATATCTATGAATCAAATGTTTAGAATCTTGAAGCAACATTTACTTCCATAGTATACTAATGAGAGGGGCTAAAGAAGACTGACCTTAGCTCTAATTGGACTCAGAATGAAGCTTTTTACATATTTTCCTTGAAAGCTCCCTATGACTAATTCTAATTCAAAGCTGTCTAAGCAATACATGCTCTCAATTACCAGAAGCAAAGGTTATACTAAATGGGTAACTGCTGGTTTAACCATGCGTTATTAGAGGCTGCTAACATTGTGGTTCAGGAAGTGTCAGTTACTGATACAGCTTGACACGGGAAATAACTTGGACTCATTTAAAGCCTACAGGAAAGCAAACTTCATTCTAATTCATTCTCATTTCTTATTTATACAAGCTGCTTTAGACTCCATGCCTGGAAAGCACTATGTGTACCTTCATCTAATAATTATTACCTTCCTCAGAATTACCTGTCATCTAAGCCACCAATATCACTTCAGTTAGCTTTAGGTAAGGTTACAGCTGTCATGATGGAATGGTATGGTACCATCAAAATGGATGATCCTAAACCCCTTTGCTTCTTATTTTTCTCTGCCACAGCTTTTCATCACACAAGCCCTTCTGGTGGCTTTAGTGGTGTCGTTAAGTTGATACCTAGTCAGCAACTAGGCACCACACAGACACTCACCTTCTCTTATTCCCCAGTAGGTTTGGGAGAAAACAGGAACAATAAAAACTAGAAAACTCATGCGCATGACTAGTGACTGACAGAGTTATACAAGATCATGGCTAAAAAAAAAGAAAAGGCTTGGCTCAGCGATGTCATGTACTTCAGTTCTTAGTTTGGTTTTTAGCTGCTTGGGATTCTTGTCTAGAAGGGTTACTTTCATATGGGCTGCTTAAACATAACCACTTCTTTTAATTTTGGATTTTAAAAATATCAGTGATTTCCTCCTGCTTCTACTTTGCATACTCCCCTCTCGTAGACACTCTCTGCCTCTTCTGGCCTCTTGTTCATTTCTGATCTCACAAGGATAGATACTTCTCTGTTTCTCAGAAATCTGTAAATTGGTATGTCACAATGTGCTTGGTCTTCACAGTTAGATATCATATACAAATTAAGTCTGCTTTACTGCTTGGACATTTTCCTATTGTAGCAACTGGAAAGAGAAATATGAAAGGAAAGGCATTACAACAGAGGTGCGATGAGAGAAGGACCAACACAATAGAAAGGCACTATAAAGGAAGGGAAGAAGATTGCTCACCTGTACAAGAAGATTCTAGACTTATGGAGGACAACTTCACCAAGGAGGGACCTCCAAAAGGAGACCTTTCCGTAGTGGCAGTCAGCCCTTAAATGAAGTCTAAGAAAGGTGCAGCCAGGCTGCACCCCTTCTGTCACACAGCTGAATTGCCTTCACCTGTTCTCCCAGTGCTGACCGGGTTTTTCCCCAGCCTCTTGATGAGAGGTTCAGGTCATGACTCAGCACTTCCCACACATCTAGCTAAGTGTCAAAAAGTGGCTTTATCCCTACAACAGTAACTAAAAGAATCTAGATATCACCACTGAATGCAAGAGGAAATACTGCTGTAAGCTCCTGAGAAGTCTGTGCTGACTGCTGAACTTCCTGCTCTCTCCTACACTTTGAAAGAAAGATTACTCTTTAGAACTTCAGAATCTTAAACAGTGACTTCTGCATTTAATTAAACTTACATAACGTGCAGTCAGTAACGGGTCGCAGAACTTTTTTTTTTTACTTTTTTTTTTTTTTTTTTTTTTTTTTTCCCCCCATATTGTATTTACAGTTAGTGGAACAAACAGGATGCATCAACTATTCTGTAACAAGTTTTCACATCCAGGACAAAGATTAACTTAACATGAGCAGTGTTAAGCTCATCCTTGCTTAGCTAACCATTAAATTAAATCTCCCAATTCCTTGGGAGATGAAGCACAGAAAGGGAGAATGCTATCCCGTAAGGCAGAATACTTCAAAAAGGAAGAATATGCATTGAAGTGTCAGGTCGTCTGTTGTGATTTCATGGAGTAAGTTTACTAGAGCACCCATTGACTAGAGCATCCAATCAGAACTCATCACATTATTTTTGTTATGCTGAATCAGAATACTAGGTCCCATTAAAATAAAAAAGACTTAAATAATCTTCACTCTGCAAGGATGCATTAACATAGCTTCAGAGACCAAGTTCTGGTCTTATTTTCATATTCCAAGAGAATTCTCGAAACACCAGAAGTTACATCGGGTACTTGATTGCTAAAGAAACTGAAACTATTAGGGCAGGACACTATAGCATTTCCTGTTGTTGACCATCATTAAGTTCATTAAATTAAGCTTAATTCTCCAGCTGGTTGGTGTCCCTCTGATTGGCAACTCACCCATCTGACGTATCAAGCAGTCCTGCCATTTTTGTGCTATCTACAAATTGCTGAGGGTACATTTAGTCCCACCATCCAGGTCATTAAAGAAAATGTTAGTCACTATTGGTTGGTTATAGTATTGACATTTGGGGTGCATAACTAATAACTGCCCTCCTGACTTTGTGGTCCACGACTTATTTGAGTCCACTGGGTCAGTCAGTTTTCAATCAACCTTAATGTCCATTTTTCTAGTTTATATTTCAACAGGTTATCTATGAGGATGGCAGAAGCATCAAAGGCCTTGCTAAAGTCAAGAGAAGCAACATCCACTATTCTCCTCTTGTTCACTGAGTCTATGATTTCACCATCAAAGGTTATTACATTGGTCAGATATCTCATCCATGCTGACTGTTTCCAATTAAGTTCCTTTTCTTATTAAGATGTCTTAAAACTGTCAGCAGGTATGTCCCAGTTATAACTTTGCTGCCTGGTTTTATGGTCAATTTTATGATGTCAATCGTGAAAAAGCCAAAGCTGAGGAATTCTAACTACCCATGGAAAGCACTGTTACACGGGCAAATTATTTTCTTTGTCATCAAAATACGAGCTAGGAATCAGGCATTTTTAAGAGTTTATTATATGCTTGTGGGTACAATAAGAACTTTCCATATAAATGAAATAAGAACTACGGAAGCCACAAGTCATTTAGTTTTAAGTTTTAATGCCAAACCAACAGTTAAATCAGAGTCAAATGAGACCAAGCTTCTTCAGTTAACTTCAAAGATGGCTGTGTTATGCACAATGATTCACACAAGTAATGAGAAATATGGTATTCCAGTTTCACTTTTACTGAAATTTAAATTAAAGGCAAATACTAGAGATGCCTAGGATCCAGGAAAGCTGCAAAGGTAGGTTTTTACTGTTATAAGTTATTTTGCAGGAGAGGTGTTGCTCTCCCTCCCTCCTGCTTTATGAGCTGTTCTGCACTGCATAATAGAATGAAAGAGGCTGATCTGAATAGTGGAATAAGGGAGTAAGCAAAACCGTGAAGCCTGGGATTTCAGGAATTCTCCTAAGTAAATGGAGTTGCATTCACAGGTGCAAAAAGAGACCTTTGAATCACTATTCTTAACTGAGAGCTCTAGTTTACAAAAGGTTATATAATGCTGAGAAGGGTTAGAGAGGGACAAGGAACAGAAATTGCCTCTCACCTATCTCCTGAAAGCAGCAGTTAATTTTCTTTTCTTTTATAAAGGAATTAAAATTCTACTTTAACGAGAAACTGTGAGTTGTGAATTACAACTGAAGAAGAATACCTTCCTACGTCTGCTGGATATAAAGACCATATCCATCACAGTGAAGCTTATGTATCCATTGAAGGAGCCTAAAACAGGAATGTAGTTGATATTAACTCCCTGCTCTGCCATCAGTGAAGGATTCTTTCCATCTGAGATCTATTTGCCTTCACAATATATGTATCTTTTTATAGGTCTCATGCACTATGGAAAAGGCTGTGTCTGTGGGTGAACTTGACTGTCTCAGGTAAAAAGTCAAAGAAGGCAGAAGAAACAGAACATCATTCTTTCTAGTTTTGAAATTTCTTGCTATTATGCCTGTTTCTTTGTACTTCCTGCTAATCTTCATGCATCTCATCCTGAAGCACAAGATTCTGCCTGCAGATCATATGAGTAGTCTCAGCTCAGTATTCAGTGAATAGGTCAGATGCCTAAACTTAGGTTCCTCAGAGCTCTGTGTCATGACACCTAATGCCTTTGAGTCTCTGGGCCATCTTGCTACGGCTAAATCAGAGCCTCAAGCAGTCATTTTTCTTGTTAGTGCTTAAGGCTGGCTCCAGGAAAAGCCTTGATAAAATATGAAAGCCTTGCCTCAAGAATGGAATAAAATGTCTCAGACCAAGGGATTATCATCAATATATCTACAGGGAGCATAAAAATACCCATAATCTAAGCATAATTATCCATCTCCTTTTCTGTCTAAAACAGAATTGCACATCTGAAGTGATACATTTCTAGCACTGCTGGCCCAGAACATAATGCATTGGCTCCAGTGTAATGCACTGCAGTCAGCCATTAACAGCCAGGCTTCTCAGCTTCTGTTCTAGCTGTAAAGCTACTAGCTAGTATATCATACATTTGTTCATTTGGATAGGTTAGTCATCCAGCAGTTCAAAGTGTCAATTTTATATGTATTATGTATCAGTTCCTTAAAAATGCTGTAATTACCATCATAAAAATGCTAATAGTTTGAGCAATACATGATAATTACTGTACATTTTCATATAGCATCAATCTGTCCATACACTGCCATTTCTTCCCCTAGAATCCCTAAACTTTCTCAGTCGGACTATGAACAGAAGACTAGCATAAACATTTCTAGATTATGCTCACTTCTAACACTGAGCCTACTGCAAATATTTCCTGGACCACAACAGAACCTGGGACACATCTACTGAAAATAAAATTTTAAAATGAAGAAAAAAAGTAACGTACAAAAGTAAGCGGTGTAAAGTATTATTTACTGAGAAGTTGTACAAACAAATATATATGGCAAATTAAAAAATCCCTCAAAGATTAAGACATCTGACATGACTGATACCTGAATAATTTCTTATTAATTACTAAATGCATTTATAAGTATTCTGAGAATGCATAGATATAATAATAAAAAAACCCAACACTTTAAATTTTGAAGGATCTTCCTTTTGCCCAATGGAAATAATAAAAAATGTATGAAATCAATATAAGCTATTATTTTTTTATTTATAAAATAATTAGTAATTTTTACTAATTAATCTTTTAAATAAGAGGCTTCACAATGAATATTCTAAATGACGTGGAGAAAAATAAAAGATCATTCAGCAAATTAATTATATTAAAATAAAAGCTGAATATCTATTAAGCCATTGCAGTATGCAATTTAAACATCTCTTTCTGGCTGAGCCCCATATTATAAGATATGAATCCAGTTTGCCATGAGATGAGAAAATCGACAAATCCAGATATGAAGGCAATCTAATTTTAATCAACCAATGAACAAAATATTGTTTTTAATACTTTCAGAATGACATCTAGCCATGTTAGGCACTTAAGTAGAGGATTTTTAAAGTATTATGCATCAAGAAATGCAAGATTTACAATCTGAAATAAATTTAAACAATTCTAGAAATCTTACCCAACACCTGTGCTTGTATCCAGATACACACATATACTGAAAAACTGACCAAGACTACTGCTTAATTTATTAATTTAATATCAACTGCTTAATTTTTTAATACAATATAAAGAAAGTATAAACATGAATACACTGAAGTGTTTTAAAGCCTTTTCTGCACTCCCTTATTTAGAAAATACTAAAATCTGATTTTTTTCCTCTATCAAACACAAAGATGGACATCTGTCTGGCTATTCAAATTATACCTTTAATTGGGAAGTAAGGAGAAGAAGGGCAAGAGATGATATTTTAGGCAAATCCCAGAGTTTGCAAACCTTTGACCAAATGATATAGGTGAATTTAGCAGTACATTTTGTAACTACAGCCTCACTGTCCTCTGTTTTAGTAACAGTTTATAGTGTTGAGTCATATAACCTGCTCAGATGTGTAAGATATGTAATAAGTTCGTGATTGAAAATGACTAAACATAGCAGCAGAAATGCACCGTGTGCTGTTATCTGACCTTTTTCGGTAATGCCAGAGGCTTTTTTTCATATGCTACTGCTAGTTGTCATTATTAATAGTGACCACAAATTCCTTTCTGTCAAAGGAATCAAACCACAGGAGAGAAGTTTCTTAGGGACTCTGTACAGAGAAGGTCACTGGCGCTTGATCTCATCAAGCTGTATTCTTTCTTATTAGAAAAGACAGGTGAGAATATGAGTAATTGACACCCTTAAGATTTTTAAGGACATTGGAAAGTTGTTATTGGAGTTTCAGATCAGCAAATAGCATATCCTATTGATCAAGATTCGCCTTTTTGATATTGAGGGAAAAAATTGCTCTTCTGTTCTCCTGCCTCTTCACTTAGACAAATTAAATTCCACCATGTCATTCTGATTTTTTAATTTTTTTTTTAGCATTGATTTTTTTTCAATCTTTGCTTGACATTTGAGGTTCAGAGTGAGATCTAGAAAAGAAAGAGAGTAGAACAATAATGCTGCTGTGGTCTGCAACCTTCAGTGCATCCATGATATACAGAAGATGACAAGCCAGATGGATATTAAAGCATTTTCCTTTTGTGTTATTATGTAGTTTGCCTCAAATATGCTGCCAAACGGTCAGGGAGCACATCACAAGAGGCAGCTTCTTGATAACAACTGCAAAACAGCACGTCTAGCAAAGGTAAAACGTCTTTTCCAATACACGCGGTGGGAGCTCCCTCTACTGACAATTTTCAGCTTTCCAAGATTTGCAGTTTTGTAAGTGCAATCCACCCAAACACATTTGAATGACATAGACATCGAGGACTTTCATTTTCTTTATCACATAAAAGAAGTCATCATTCAGAGCAGAATGTATCCATTATAGGCATTATTTATTCACATGATTATATTATTGAGTTAATACTACATAATTGTGATTTGCTATCAGAATTCCTTAAGTAAAATATCTGTTTTGATAAAGTAATTTTAGAGGTTTCACATACTGTGGAAAGTATGAGAGCTTGGGAGGGTCAGAGCAAGCCGTGTAGTTAGCTGTACTTAGATGGATCTGGTCTTTTAGCTAAAAGATGCAAGTCTTAGGTAGCTGTTTCAGAAGATTCTTAGTTTATTAGCATTATGCATCTTCTAAAAAATAGGATGCCCAATTCCACCTATTGGAAAGTGGGTGGAAAAACCTTAAAAAAGGTAATTTCTTAAAGGTCTAATTTGGGAGGCTACAGTGGTAGCATTCTTCCAATGCTAAAAATAAGAACTATATTGTAAATAGAAGTATCTAATGGCTACAAAGACAGACATGTAAGAGACTCTAAATTATCTCAGTAAGGAAGAGACTAGAAAACAAGGAAATATTGATACTCTTGCAGGGTTTTAAGTTTTGTAGACAGTAGTCTTGATTAGAGACACTCCTTGGTTGAATGAGGAAAGGCAATATAGTTGTGCAATAATAGGCAAGACAGAAAACAAGAAAAATCTGATTTGAGAAGAACTTTGGAGTATTTGCCAAGAGATATTCAATTTTCACTAGTCAAAAAGTGTCACAAGTGATGAAATACAAGATCCCTTTGCATCAGGGAAGAATATTGCCTGTTATGTAGATTAGGCTTTTCTTATCAGCATTAAGATCTTATAAATCAGTGTGAAAAGTTATGAAATTGCTGACTTCGATAATTATAATGTAAAATAAAATATCACTATGTAAAAAGTTACTGTTTCCATACTTCTTAGGCCTCTTCATTTTGCCAGTGCTATTTTCAACGACATCCAGAAAGCCGAACATGATCAGAACAATGTTTGTCCTTCGGTTTCCACACAGTTCTTTTAAAGTTGAAGTCAGATAAGTCACATATATATTTCAATGCTCTACACCTCAGGGTGAAACTTCAGGCTGTCATCTAGGGCTTAGTGATAAAAGAAGGACTGATTAAAAGAGACTGACACTACAGAGCTGATAGAGTTGAAGGACTCCAAGGGCTTCCATGTTATTAAAAATCACTCGTTATTTTCTTTCAAGAGGATTGTTTCAAACAATTGGATTTAAATATTAATTCAAACCAACATTTGTTGCCCCTCTATGCTCTGTATTTCTGGGTGCCTCATTACAAAAACAATTTGAATGTCATCTGTATCTATCACATAAAAATCCAGCAAAATACTATCTATATTGTTGAAGTTTAAGAGGTATATTAATAAATGATTTTTTATTAAATTCTACCTAGGCAGATACCAGCTGAAAAGGGAATGTTTATTGTGGTGACTTTTCCACAAGGAAATCTGATTTAAATTCTAATTTGGATGCAACAATTTGATATTTACAGTCATGCCAACTATACTGTTTAACAGCAGGTTTCCTGCTTAAAATTCAGGAATTACTGTATTCAGTAAAATATTAATACAGTGCACTTATACACTGCCTCAATTACAGGATCTTAAAATGCTTTTAAAGCATTATTTCAGCTTGACATCATTCCTGAGAGGAACGGACTGGCAAGAAGCTTTATACTTGCTTTTTAAAGTAGCTGAATAACAGGGAAGATACAGTTCTGGCCAAAGGGCAAAAGGCAAGTCAATAGGAGAATCAGGAAAAGAATTTACAAGTTCTGATTCCTAATTTTCTCCCACTGTTAAATTATATCTACTCTCAAACTTCCCCCTATATTGTCAGTTATGACCTTAGATAAACATGCATATTTTTATGTAGCTTTTCCAGGAGTTTGTGAGAATATCTGCACAATGTATTCTATCATTGAAAATCTGCATGAATATTGTACTCAGTTGGTAATTGTATGAAATCTAGTACAAGAAGCCTTTGATACAAAGCCAAATCAATTAACATGTGTGTATCTTCTACATACCTTCTACATATCATTTAGTTTGATAATGTAAATTAATGCTATTGTTAAAATACATAGAACATATCACTACATGCTACTTCCCACCAATGGAATAATACCTGAATTATGCAATCATACATCAAACAATGAACAATGTTCACATGAACAGCCTAAAACTGACCAACATGAAAGAAAATTGAAGCTTTTTACCAGGTTAGGTGAAATACTAAATCCCTGAATTATCAGATTAACAGCTTCAAAGCAGTATGGATTCAACTTTATTCTTTGAGATCCTGTCATCCCAACCCTTAATACGAACAGTGCCGTAATTTAGTCAGCTATTGCTAATATAAAGTGCTAAATTATAATTTTGATAGAGCAGAATACCAAAGAAGTGGAAAATTAAAACGGAACCACAAGACCTATGAAAAGAAAGATGTTAACATCTCACAAAATGAAGCTAGTTCTCACTTCAGTGAAAAGAACAGTAATATGTAATTTGCAAATGTTTTCCATACCATGATTACACCATACATTTTTCCTTTGGATGGGATACTATTCTAACAGCATTGCTTATTTGCTAGGAGAAGTTTTCTAACATTACTTATTCTTTGCTAGCACTATCCTTGATTTTTTTAAGGGTGATTTACCAATAGAAAACAATGACAAAATCTTACTGCCTTCGCCAAAAGGCTCTGAAAAATCTTGTTTACTGTGATGTAGGGTATTCTAAAATGCTCCTACTGTTGGAGGTTTTTGACTTGCAGTATTTTCTTTTGTCATTTCATAAAATGTGTAATGTCAGTTTATATCTCTAGTTTCTCTATATCTCTTCTATTGTCTGTCTCTTTCTGTAAAATGCTTTCATGCATTGTTTAGTTCATGTCAAGAACTGTGGATAGAAAGTAAGTAGTTCTCCCATTGACTGCTAATACAATTCAAAGAACTTTGTAGTATCAGAACAAAAGGAAAAAGGAACATGGAAAATGGTAGGTAAGAGGTGTAAAAGGTGAAACTTCTATTTTTTCTGCAGCTTTAAGCATGTAATTATTTTTTAGCAATCATACAGTTGCATTAATACTATGAACACACTAAACTGTAGTATTATCTGAACATATGTGTTTTTAATGACCTTATCACCAAAGTTTTCTTGGATTCAAACACTGAAAAATCCACATTTTTATTTTGTAATACAGAAGCAGTTTGAAGTAAAACTTTATTTCGCTAAAATATTCCATAAATACAAAGAGATCACAATCTCATAGATATGAAATATTGTGTCACCTGCTGATATAATTGATAAAGAAATGAGAAAGAAGATAAATAGATGAAAGGAGTCATGCTTACATATTATACTGGCTTCCTTAATCTGCTAGACATTTTCAAAGGATTCTTGCTTTCTTTTTGTGGGTAATAGGAGGAATTACTGAACAATTGGCCTTTCAAGTAACCCTGCTATCTGGGGAATAAAAAAACTGTCCCTCTTTACCTTTTTATGAAAAATCAATTAAAAAAAAATCTCAAATTACTTGCCAGTTGTTGATTTTATCTTTTTCTAGAATTGTTTTTAGTTCTTACAGTGTTTTCTGAAAGCAAAAATTTACCCAGTTCTGAGTAATACAAAAGCAGATCCAGGGACATTTCTATGCCATCTTAGAATGTAAAGTCATTACTGAAATAAATAAGCTAAAACCAAAATGATGCCACAGTATAACAGCCTTCTTTCTTTTAAGACGAAACACGAAACTCTGAGTTTGAAAACACTGAAGTAGAGGGGAAAATGGTCTCCACAGTCACTTATCACTATGTACTTCATGTATTTGCACACTACAGATTCTACCCAGTTTATAAGTCCAAAAAGATGTCTAGGAAAGCCAATACTGTGTACTTACTGTTTAGTAAGAGTTTAGATCTGAGCATCATATGACAGAAAACTTAGCTTCCATACTTCTGATGTAATCACACCACTGAATAACAACTTGTGATTCTTTACTATATGTTCCAGTCTGAAAAAAACTCTTAAGACCAACTAAGAATGTGCTTTAAAAAAAGACTTAAGCATTTAACAACGAATTGAAACTTTAACCAGAACTCTTCATCTTTGCAAATGCCATATTCCCATCTTAAATTCTGCAAATTAAATGCTGAAGATGCAACTGTAGCAATTGTTAAACAATTCCCTCCAGCACAGATTGCCAGCTAGGAATTTTTTCAACAAATATTTCATATTGTTACAAATTCAAGACCAATTTCCACCTATTTCCATCACCAGACTAAAACACAATAAACGTATTAGTTGACTGAGATAAATATAAAAATTGTGTATGCTTATCATTTTTAATGTGAAAATATTCTTAGTAGAACTAAACAAATAATGCCTGCTATTTCTTTACTATTTTTTATTATTTTCATTTATTCTTTCAAAGAGAACAGGATTTTCAGGAGAGGTGGACTGCAGTTATGACAAGGTTGACAAGGGCAAACTGTTCATCATGCAGTGTAAAAAAACATAATATGACAAGAACAGTGAAGTATTTTTCAGAAGCAGCCATTAGATGAGCTATCAAAGAAAGAAAACTCTAACTAGTATTAATGAGTTCTACAATAAAATCCATATTTTAAGTACCTGAGACTTTTTTCCTCCTCACAAAAAATATTTATTTTTTAGAATGCCTTTTAAAAAAGTTTAATTAGTTACCTTTCAGACTTGACCTAAAGAAACAGTAAATGCTACAAAAGAAAACATCTCCAGGAAAAACAAAAACAAACAAACAAACAAACAAAAAAAGAGTAGAATCACTTACAAAGTGAAGATTTGAGTGAAGTGCTTATGCTGTTGAAGAAAATGGCTGAAATGGCTGTCAAACCTGTAGCCTGGTGAGTGTGATAAACTGGGGATGTCTCGTTACTTAAGAACACTCACCTTCAGTCATCCTACATTTTAGAACATTTTTTTTCTTCTTGAATCATGTAAGCATCTTCAGTTTATACTTTACGTATCTGTATTTTAACCTGCTCTGATTTGATCAAACCCAAAACAGCTTTGTGTCTTGGATGCAGACCTGCTGTTAATAAACAAATAAGCAAAGCCTATAAATACAGAGGCAAGAAAAAAAAGCCACTGAAGATCCACTGATTATCAGCATCAGATTCATTATTTTATAGTTGTTATCACAAGCTCTTAAAAGCCATGTTAAAAAGTAAATTTTTGGTTATGAATTAGATGGAATGAATGCAATCACTTGTATGAATCAAAGAGAAATTGAATTAAGCATTAAAATGGACACCTGACATTCTCTTCCTGTATTTTGACTCTCAAAATCTTTAATTTTGTAAAGCTGAATTGACTGATCTTATTGTAGTTATTCTAGAAGAATTTAATAGGTATATATATTTTAATATAACACTTTGGAAATACTTACTTGTTTGGAAATCTTTAAGGATGAGGAATGATAACAAAAAATCTCCATGCCACATTACACTATTTGTTATGCTGGACACAGCTGTAGGAGATAGCTGGCTATCTCTGCTTAATGGATTTTTGTATTGCTCTCTAGTTTGCAATAAGGATCACTTACATAAAAATGTAGGCACACTTATATTCACATGTTTAACTCCAGGGTTTTTCTACAAAATAGAGAAAAAAACACCTAGGTTTTATTCAGCAAATTAAAGATATAAAAAGAGAGGTAGTAGCCATAAAGTGGTTCCCTGTAAAAAAATTTCAATAGACATTATTTTTTAAATTATGTTTATCTTGGTCTCTCTTTATTAAAAATACCTTCACAGAATCTTTATTTCTTCATATAACAATCCAGTGTGTATTTTACCTTTTTTTTTCTTCAAGATTTTTTTTTTTTTTTTTTTTTTTAATAAATTTAGATTCAAAAATCATTTTGGCTGGAGTGTACGGAGTTAATTTTTTAATGCTTCATTTTGATACTTAAGTGCCTGAGCATGTCTGGAAATGATAAAGTCTATCTACGCAGCTAGATCTGTGGTTTTTTTGCAAGCCCACTCACCAATTTTCTAAAGAATATAAGAGCTGGCATAGCAGCATTCAGTCTGGATGGCTATTAGCATATAATTAATAGCAAGTTTGAGGATCTTGCTTTCTACGTGTTAAATTGCATCAATATTTGGTAGTGAGAAAGAACAGCAACAGCCTCAGGTGTTGTCAGGTACACAGAGAAGTTCATTCTGAAGATCATTCTGTAACTCTGCTCAAGAATTATTAACTCTTTAAAACTAAGCATGGTTTCTCTTTCATTATGAATGGAAATGTTCAAGAAGCTTTCTCTTGGCAGACAACTAGCCCTTTGTGATGACATTGTGAGCAAGGTTGCACGCGCAGGGCAATTAAAGGCAGACTAAACAAATGTTCCAGCTGAGAAATGAAAATCCATGTATGGCAGCAGTAAGCATTTTAGTCCACCTTGAGCTTATTTTGGTACCTATTCTCAAACAGGTTAGCTTCAGCTAATTTCAACAAGCTGATTCTTCATCCTCTCATATGTGAGCTGATGCCTCCCAGAAGTGAAAGAATTGGTTCTTGCTAATCAGAAGGTGATCTGGCTATCTGGAAAGAAGGTTTACTATGTCATGGCTGTGCTTGGCCATGCATTATAGACACATTCTCAAAGAATTACTGAGCTGTTCATGTTAGCCTGTTTCTCTGTCCATCTCGTACTTTAAAGGGACACTCTGAATTATCACTAAGCCCTCCTTTTTTTTTTCCCCCCCTCCACTAGGAGGAAAATGGAAGAAGAATGCAGAGAAAGTGCATTAGCTGAGAAATTATGTTTCAGAACACAATATCACAGTCATTATGTGCTCCAACTCGCTGCCCTCAAATTATATGTATGATCCTAATTCTCAAACTAAGCTGTGAGTCAAGAAGTTTGCCAACGTCTCCTAATCACTAAGAAATGTAACTTATTCTGCAGTCAATAGTTAACAGTTGGCAGGAGCATACCCTTTGGTTTGGAATTGATTTTGCATTTGTTCAAAGATGACAAGCATGCTGACAAGTGAGACCAGATAATTCAAATTTATCAGTTCTGACTTGCTGAATAACCATGTCAGATACACATAGATGATGGATGGCTCCCAAACTGGCACTAAGACACAAGTTAGTGAAGGTGATAAACAAAAAATTAGCCTTGTCTGTACTTAATATCCTAATACTCCAAAATGCCAAATGGCATTATTCCTATGTCTTCTCAAACATATTAGAAACAAACAAACAAAAAAATTGGTATAGCATCTATTTGGACTATAGTAACTGGTAGTCAAGAAATACTGATGTCCACACGCCATGAAAGATCAAGACCTTAAATAGTAGTCACATAGTCTAATATTAGTGGTCAGGAGAGAGGATATAATATGAAAAACTCCCACCCACTCCCTGCAGTCGCTGCCTGCAGTGATAATAAAAGCTAAGTTAATTTCTGACTTTGGCATGACAGCCATTGATTTTGTCTGAAATGGCAGTATATCATCAATGACATTCACGACTGATAATGGAAGAGATACTTTAGCTGCAGTTGGGGGCAGAGGGTATTTTGGGAGGAAGGACATGAATGCATAATCTTGACTGGCCAAGTATGAGAATAATATGTCTTCACAGTGAAGCCTTTCACTTCCTGAAGTTCCTCAAGCATGAAGAAATCCTGTCTTAACACTGTTTTCCAGGACTTTTATTCTGGCAGGCTGGTTGTTGAAGAACTAATTCTGTTATGCTAACGAATATTTCAGTAGCCTAAACCAAGTTCAGGGACACTTCCAGGTCCTGACAAACACTCACCAAACTGAAGAAATCACAAAAATGCATCAAGTTATATATGCATTTCATACAGTGGTAGTAATTAAACCAATAAAACTTTGAGACATATCAGGGAAGTAATTCCTTAAATATGATAACCAGAAATGAGATACCTGTTCTGAACTAATGTTACATTAAAATGACCAAGAAAGATTACTGGACTACACAACTAATACAGGAACTTGCCCTCATTTACAGAGGCAGTGTCAATAGCACAGTAATGTTTGGTGTTTTAGAGCAAAGGGAGAACACACCAGGGCACTTAGCAGGGGATATCCTCTGCCTTTACGATACAGCAGCAGTGGGCAGGGCGGAGCCAGGACAAGGTGTTTTGAATTAGGCATACAGTTATTCCATATTGTCTGACATCATGCAAAAGGCCATTAAGTTTTGGGAAGTCAGCTAGGCCCTGGCCATTGCTTTGGGATTGGCTGTGCACTGGTCAGCACACGGTAAGAACTGCCACACTGCCAGCTGGGTGTCTGTTGACAAACAGTGCTATTGTTAGCTGGGCAACAGCCAGTAGGTGGGTGGTGAGTAATTGCCTTGCAGAAAGGAAATGGGTGTAAGTCTCCAGCTTGGAACTGCTTAGGGGAATCATTTCAACCTGGTTGGAGCTGAGGCTTCAGGGAAGTTGAACCAGATGTCTTTTAAAGATCATCCAGCTCCTTCTTCCTGCAAGACTCCACCAAATCCATTTCATAGGACCTGGGACACACATTAGACCAGAAGGCTTGAAAGAGCATGCATGTCTTTATGTGGAAGAAGAGGGAAAAGAAGACTGATTAAGCAGAGATAGTTAATGTTTCTTTTTACATAGGCCTGACACTTTGATTCCATTAAAAAGATCTGAAAAGAAGCTGTGGCTTTTAATGTGGTCCCATTGGAGTCTCATGATCTTACTCATACAGAATCTCTATGTGGACAATCACGATAACTGATCTCCCCTGAAAGCATCTGTGCTTCAGTGATAATAACGAGTGTTGCTGCTTGCTAAAGAAAAAGGACATTTGCAGATACTTGGTATTAAATTTTCTTCATGCAGTTGTTCACCAGAACCTGATTTTACTGACATTTGCTTGCAGTGTGAGACAGCACTCCTTGGTCAAACATTTGCTTGATGCTATGGCTGCACTTAATTATTTATTGTGGTTGTTTCAGATGATACAAGATCTGGGAATACTTATCCTGCCTATTGTCAGTTTGATGTTTGCTGTTTTAGGTTTTTCCCCAGGAGCACTCTGATGACATTAGGAAGGGGATATAAAACAAACCAGTAAACAAGCAACTGCAAACTGATAAATATGCTGCATTTGCACATACAAAAGACACAGGTTGGCTTTTTTTTTTTTTTTTTTTTTTTTTTTTTTTTAATTATTCTAAGTGGAAATAATTTTTCTTCACATATGAAAGCCAACATCTTTATGAGAACAGAGCAATTAACGTGAGAAAACTATTCTGACTTATACCACACAACTCTATCTATTGAGTCACCACTTACCCACATTACTGCAATAAGTTCATTTGAAAGGTTGATCATTAAACGGATGATTCATACGGATCAGATTAACTGAAGATCTAATAATACTATAACCAGAGTTTGTCTGGCTGTGGTTAAAGTAACGTTGAAAGCAGCTCATCACTTCAAATTAATCAAAAAGTAACTTAATTTATTAGCAATCAGGAAAATAAAATGAGGTAGAACTAAAGAAAGAATTTATAAGTAGGAGTCACTAAACATTCATGAGGTCTGAGATAGAAAATGCTAGTGTCAGCCCTAAAACATGCCAATACTAAACTCTCTCTTTCTCTTTACAGTCCCTTTCAAGAACTCTATACAGAACGTCTCATTGGATTTGTCTTTCATGTGCTCTTAGTGCTAACAATAGAATGATGGCATTGTCTTTGACACTGCCTAATCTGTACAGTGATAATTTGAATGCATTTATTTCCTAGCTATTGTTTTAGGTGACAAGTGCCAACCCCCATTTCTTGACGTACAGTGTCATTCTGAAGGCACATAATATAAAATTCCATATTCATTCAGCTTAACAAAAAGAAAAATGTTAGAGAGTGATAATTCTGTTAGCTACTATTGTATTTGTCAAAGGTCTCCATATTTCTGTACCAGATTAGTGATCTTGATTCAGCACACTGTCATTTTATTCAGTTCAGAAGTGGAAGAGAATGTTAGAGCATTCAATCCTGAATCATCTTAGATCTGCAAGTACAAAGATAAGAAGAGAGACTGCATACAAACGTGAAGTCCATTTTATCAACATTTATTTGTAGGTCCTCAAGATAAGTTGTCAAAAAAGAAGGAAAGAAAAGTTTTCTATACATTCAGGAATTGTCAAGAGAAGACTTGCCTCTACTTGCCATGGCCAATTCAGGATAACAAACAAAAAAATCAAATATGTGTAACCTCTCTTTGGAGCACCTATTTCTCCTTCAGAATTAAGTTATTCTGTTCTGATTTTTGGTATAAAAATTACTTATAGAAACCAGTGGAGCTACTAGAACAATTATGCAACACATTCATTCATATATTATTTTTAATAAAAGAGAGAAAAGCAATCTGAAGCATTCCTATTTCCTAAAAATCTGTCCCTATTGAAGGAACAGTGAAGTGAAACACTCAGGTTTAAGAAGTACTGGAGTACAAATCTCACCTCTGAAAATTTCAGTTAGCTTCTTCTTGTTTTAAGTGACTGGAGCTTTCAATGAATTTGACACTGTAATTCCTAGGTTTCTTAGGAAATAATAATATATGTGTGTTGCAATTTATGTGTGGTACTAAACTTTCCAGTGTATTGCCTCTAAAACTATAGATAAAACTGTGGCATCTTATGTTGTATTTAATAAATTAAAAAACAAAAACACAGCAAAACAGCTTTTAGAATAAAAATGAGTATTCTATTTTTCAGTCAGAGGATGACTAAAGACAAGGTACAGTAACCAGTGGCATTGAGCCACAATCTAATTGAAATGCAAATGGCGCTGCAGAGTGCCAGGGAATGTTTGGCTTGTTCTAAGAAAGCTAACCTTGAGAATTCAATTTCCTTTGTCCAAGAAACACCATCACTAATCCAGTAGTGTAGTTCATTTGTAATTAGTGATCCATCAGGCAAATTTCCATAATCATTAACAAAAATTATTGTTTAAAAGGACCATTAAAAAATCTACAGATTCCTGCTCCTAACTTAGTACACTGGGATCCTTTCAGCTGTGTTCTTATGGAGAACTAACAAATCTGTGTACGGAACTAATTTTCTGTTTATTAAGAAGACTTTTTTTCTTTTTTTCCACATTATATTCCTATTTAGATATAACACTGGCCTGTCACATTTTGAGTTCTAAAACATTCTGGATACTTCTCTAAATGTTTTTTAAGCATTAAAAAAAAAACCTGTGAGATTACCTCACTTTAAAAACTCCTTTTCCTTATCTCCAAAAACATTTGATTATCTTATACATCACTGCAAGCAAGCTTACACATAATCTTGTGAATATTTCCTTTTATTCACATTGATTTATTCAGTGGATGTCTCTAGGGACTGGGAAAAGCTTTTCCCTAGCTGCACCTTTTAAAGCTTGCAACATTTCTTACCTTTTCCTTACAACCAGCTAGTAGCAGAACTGGAATAAACTTTGACTTGCTGGTGGTTTGAAAAAGTCTTCACAGGAATAGGGAACATTTGAGTCAAATACAGAGGAGAAAAGAAACCTTTCTAGCAGTAGTGGCAGTGAAATTGGAGAATGGACTGGGAGATTATGAAGCCCACATTAATAGAGACCTGTAAAGACAGATTAGACAATCACCTGCTAGCAGTATTGTTAATCCTCTCTTGTAGAAAAGGAGTGTCTGCCTAAAAGCCTTTCTGGTTGTGATTACATAGCACATGGCTGTGACATGCATAATCTCTTATCCCATCCCACCCTTCTTTGCTGATGCATTCATAAGCACTTTGAGACCCATATTATAGCATTTTTCCAAATGAAAACAACATAATGCTGCACCTGTGACTTTAGATATAGTCACGCTGCAGTATCCAAAAGAGTACTTCATAGGCCTAAATTCTCTTATGTGCTGCTTGAATTGTGATGACTCTGGGAGGTTACATTAATACCACACTATTCTTATGCAGTGCCCAATATATTTGATCCTGAAAAACAGAGCCAATGAGAAAGACAGACATTCTCACACAATTTCTCTCTACTTGATAGAGGACATTAAGCTAACACCAGCTAATTGATTTTCTAGGTACTGAGGACTTGCAGTCCATAAAGATCCACCGACACTTCCCACTAGAAGCTTCAGCCCTCTCAATTTTTTCATCCTTTCAAATATAGGATTAAAAACATTACCTCGTAACAATGACTAGGTCTTGCCTTATGATATATTCTGGTCCATGCTGCCCTGGAAACAAAACACTAGGGCACAATCTCAGAAACACGTTAAACTAGGGAAAAGCAGTTTATCTCCCTCTGCCTCTTTCAAGAAATGCGTTACTGGGACAAGCCAATGGTCCAGCTTAATATTCTATCTCTAGCAGTGACAGCAGAAGATGCTCTTTATGGAAATGACATAAGCTTAGCTACTTCCTGCAATCCATGTTTTTTTCTCCTTCTTCCAAAAGTCATTTGGAATAGAGGTGATAGAACATACACCTCTGCTAATCTTCTTATTTATCTTTTTATGCACATAACCATGGATTTGTCTAACCTGCTTTTGAAGCAGCTGACACTGCCTTCCTCTACTATTTCCTGGGGTAACAAATTCCAGAATTTCACTTCAGCAGTGCTGATTACTTCCTCAGTCAAGCTGTGGTATTCTTCTGGGCCCCACACAATGCCATAAGTGACCGCTGCGTAATACACATGCATATTTCCGTATGTTCATTTTAATGCTTTAAGGAAATGCTGAAGTGCATGACCAGGACAAAGTAATGTATATAGGCTTTTGATGACACAAATGTGAAACCTTTTATTCATAAAACAATGACTCATAGTGTTCAGAGGACTTCTGGAGTAAGGCTGTATATTTGCTTATGTATTGCTGAAGTGAGTCTATAATGTCTGTTACAAGTAATCCTTAATCTTTTATCAGAATTCTGTTGAAATTTCATGACAATCTTGTACTAATTCTGTGATTTACTGATAATCAACATTTGATGCAATTATAGTTCCATAAAATTATACCTGAATTAATATTCACCAATTTAATTCTTCAAGACCTTGATATTCCTATTATAAAATTAGGATACTCAAATTATAATAATAACAATAAAAAATAATATAGTCAGAAAAATGTTAGAACTGCTTTAGGGGGACAAAGGCTTGCACATTTAGCTAGCTAAATGACATATTAAGTGCACAAAATAGTCAGTTATTAACTACTGAAATAATGTTTCAGAACATTTTTAAAGAAAAAAAAGAGTTTTGGCTTAAAAGTTTGAGATGTACCAAATATGTGCTTAGGAAATAATAACTCAATAAAAATCTATTTTCCAATAACAAGAAGAATCTCTCATAAAATCAGGCTGCAGATTAAACAAAAATCAAAAAACAAGAAACTGCACTCTGAAAAGTTATGAAGTAAAAAAAAATGTGCGTCTTCTTGTTCACTATTCTTTGATGGCCAGAAGGTGTTACATGTAACTGCTCAGATGAGAATGCAGAACAAGAGAAGATCTGACAGAAATTGTCATATATATTTTTACAAAACATACCCTACAAAACATTTTAGAAGAAAACTAAACAGTGGCTTTTTAGTATCTTAACGCATATGATACAGTACAGAAAAATATTGAATCTGTTATGAAAAGAGTCTTAATAATGGACTGCATAATTTGAATATTAATCATAGTATCATTAAGATTGGAAAATACCTCTAGGATCATCTAGTCCAACCATCAACCCATGACTGCTAAACTGTGTCCCTCAGTGTCACATCAATAAGTTTCTTGCACACCCCCAGGGACGGTGACTCCACCACCACTCTGGACAGCCTGCTCCAATACACCATGCCTTTTTCTGAAATTTTCTCTAATATCCAACCTGAACCTCCTCTGGAGCAACTTAAGGCCATTAATTTCAAAGAATTAATAATATTACATGTAGATATAGATAAAGTTGAAGTCTTCAGTATTAAAGGCAACATGTTTTGACAAGTTGTTTCAAAGATAGCCTTCCTGAAATGTTCTAAAAACAAACAAACAAGCAAACAACCAATGGCAGGACTTGATAATACTTGGCAATAAATGCCTATCCCAGTTGTTCAGACGTTTGGCTCCTAAAAGATTATATTTGACTGTGAAACAGAAGTCATGGAGTCTGCTTTTTTATGATTTTTGAACTACTAAGGTCAAGAGGTTCCTGATCATTCCTTGAGAAAAAAGTAAATAAATAAATAAAACATTTTTTTCAGTGATTTTTGAGAGAGTTGCCTACTGCTTAAATCTGTCATTTATTCAACTTGGTGTCCTGCACAATTAATGAGTATCATGATGCGACATTGCTTAGAGGCAAAACACAAATAAATGCTACCAAACATCATTATTAGTAGGAGATTCGGGCGATACTAAGAAAAATATTTTCAAAATTAAATATTTATGGTATCTTCCAAAGCAGAAAAATGCAGCTGTACAGCTGCATTTTTCTGTAGTACGGCATTTACTGTGGCTGTTAGATATATATATATATATTTTCTGCCCTTTAAAACGGAGTTTTCATTCTTTTCAATTTTGTTGTTCTTGTTGCTGTTGTCGTTAGTACTTAAAGAGAAGAATATTGTAACTAAGAGGCACCTCCCCTTCCCAGAGAATTCCTACCTTCTGGAGTCAAGGAAATACCATCTTAATAACTACACTTTGCTGTTTGCTGGGATTCATGATTCCCTTCTCTTTCTGTCATAAATTAGCCCATTCCAACAGCAAAGATCATAAAAGACAAAGTCATTTGATATTTATGACGTATCATTTTTGGAGAAGATAGGACAGCATGAGTTGAAAAACAGATCAGTTTATGCAGTTGGTTAAGTTCCAAGGAACTTAGAATTTCAGTAAGTGAAAAAGATTTGTTAACAGCACCACTTTGCTTAGATTTTTAATATTTTATTTCCTTTACTCTACTTTATAGTTAACTGTATTGTATTTTAATTGCTTGCTTGACATGCCGGCATCTCAGTAGGGATTCATGGGGGAGTTTTACAACATTTTAAATAATTAATAGTAATTAATAGAGTGCATTAAATCAAGCCTCTGTAATATTCTCTTTATCTTCTGTATACGGTAATGCTTTCACAAGCTGAGAACTTCGCTCATCTTTTTAGAATGTTTGAAGCTATTTACTTTTTCCATATAAAATGTGAACTACTTTAGGAGCTTTTGTTCTCTAATATGCTCTCCTATGTACTCCAAAAAGACATCAAAAACACTGGAATCATTTTCGTATTTAATTTTTAATGAAAATGACATACTTGAAAATTAGGCTCTGTCATAATTCAGGAAAGACAAATTCTGTAAACTTTATTAAAATAAAACCAACTGATATGGAATGAAGCTGTGAAGCTCTACCTCAGGTCATTTTTATTTCAATATCTGAACTTGGGCACAGAACTCTAACTGCTATTTATGATACACAACCTGATCTAAACCGACGGAAATCACTAAGTCTTATTACTGATCTAAACATCTTGCAATCAGGTGACTAGAGTAAGTATCCAGTCAGAGCTAAATACGTTTCATGCCTTAGAGTCACTGAGAGGCTGTTATTTATGATGTGCTAGAATTTTAATCCGTTGTATGCAAGTATTAGAATAAACTGCATTCATATTTTCAGCTTTGTGATCTACACTGTTAAGTGCATTTTCTGTTTTACTGGGAAAAAAATCTAATTTTAATTCCCTTCACATTTGTTTGCAACAATGCACTTGAAACATTCAGAGTGGCAGATTCATCTGCCATCGATGGAATTATTGGCTGTTAAAACTTCCCAGATTTTCTTAAAGCTACAGATTTTTGACACCTTATAAAAAACACAACATATTATTCCTCTCATCTTTCAAATCCTACTGCTACCACCTGCTCAAAGCAAGGCTAACTTCATAAGGTTAGGTTATGGATGTGGCTACGTTTCACCAAGCTCTGAAAATCTCCATGGACAGGGACACATTAGCTCCCCTGTGTAATCTGTTCAGGTACTTAACTGCTATCATGATAGTGATTTTTTTTTTCCTTATATCCAATTGCAATTTCATTTACTGCAACTTGTGGTTACAGTCTCCTGTTCCTTCACCATGTGCCTTCTCTTCTACTGACTACAAAAACCAGCTCCCTCTGCCTCTCCTTGAGCACTGTCTGCTCCTGTCTCCAAGCCATGCTCCTGCCTCTCAGCTGGATTTTCTGGGCATCTGGACTAAATGTTGTGAAGCGTAAAGAAGTATACAGAAGTTTTCAGTTAAGATTTAAATTGTTTGGTTTTTTTTTTTTGTTTTTTTTTGTTTTTTTTTTTCCCCTTTTTGAACACTAATTCCTAATTCCTGCTCAAATAATAGCATAAGAGAGTCTTTCCTATTTCTATGAATCTCCTCTTTCTTCCCCAATTAAAGTTGTCAAAATCACATTCTGTACAAGTGAAGTGTATTTTTGAATAATAAACTATCCTATTTATATACTTTGTCATGCTGTCACAAATATCATTTTTCAAATAAGCGTCACCTACACACACAAATTGAGTTGAAACAGACTACAAACAGTACTTACATATCATCACTTATCAAGCATGAGCTCCAGCACTTAAGTAAATAAACTTAAAAAATATGAAAAAAAAAAAAAAAAAAAAAAAAAAAAAAGAGATCTTTTTAAGGTCTTCAGGAACAATCACATACCACTTTTTTGTCTGTTTTTTTCCTCCATTTGTGCATACAAAGAGTCGCAAAGAGAAATATTCCTTTCATTTTAGGGTCGTGTTTGTACACTTGACCTATGCTCTTTAAGGACCAATGATTTTGGTAGGTGATAGGAGTTACTTATCTTTTGTGAATTTTTATGAGATGTTATGTGTCCTGAACATCTGCATTCTACATAAGCTTTTTGTTCCAAGTTATTTAATAATGACGATTCCAATACCATTTTCCAAATGTTATCACTAGAAATAGAACAATCTATAAAATACCTCAAAAGTAAACTCATATTTTTTGCAACTTTCAGGAAATTAATGTAGTTCTTCATTCAGAAAATGAGTATATAATAAAAAGGTACACAGTATAAAAATACGGATTTGTATGCATTCATCCCTGACTTTCTCACTCCTTGCTGTCAATGATATGCAGACTAACAATACTATAGAATTTTGCAGAAAGAAAACTTAAATCCAGACCATTGTAGATCCTAACATTTGTCCCATATTTGCCATAACAGAAGTGTATTTACTTCATTCTAGTAAGCTATAGACAAAGAATTATTCAGATAATTTTCTTCATATATTTTCCGATCATAAACTGGAAAGTATCACTGGGCAATTTAGGAACAAAACAGGTTAAGTTCATTGACTCTCAGGTTGGGAACTAAATTGCTCTTATAAGGATGTGTAGATGGTGCTTCATCTTAATAAGCATTTGTTCAGAGAGATACTTAAATGTCATAAGCTCTCTCTTCACAGTGTGCCTATATCCCATTACTGCAGTACATCAAAGTACCCCACATGAGAGTGGCATGAGACTAAGACTAAGCAGCAGGGAAACAATTCAAATCTTCAGCCCATGTTCAGTACCTGCCAAAAAAGGAACTAAAATAAAGCAAGAGAAATCGCTCTTAAGGCATACAAGGGCTCCTCCTTCCTGCTTGAAAACACAATTTACAGTCTAGCTACACAAATTATAGGCTCATTTCTAGTGAAAGACAGCAAGAGGAAAAGTCAGTAACCATATATTTGTGGAAGTTAGTATATTAATGGGAAGTACATAAGGCTTTTTTACACAGACCACACATCTTAACCTACTCTCATTCATATTAGTTTATCATTCCAGACTTAGCTTCTACTTTCATTCAGATTGTGTATTTGGTTTTTGCTCATCTGCAGAAAGGGTAAAATAGTAGGTTATTTAATCACCATGAAAAAAAAAAAAAAGGAAGTCATAGTTCTAAATCCTGCCCTCATAATTCGTATAGTACAAAAGGCATTATAATTTCAGTACTTCGTTCCTTTGACAAAGATTATAGCAAGGACAAAAAATGCCCATAGATTAATCCATCATTCTGACACAATTTTTAATGAGTGGGAAATGCCAAAATTATGATCCATTATCTTTGCAATTTAAAACCTGTATTATCAAGGACCAGTTCAAACTACTTGCTAAAAAATGTTTGAGATCTTGCATTCATGCCTGTAAGCTTGACACTCATTAAACTTTTTAAAACATATCACACATCATTCTGCACAGATTAGAAATGAGATATGCATAATTTTATTTTATTTCAGAGCAAAACCGAAGATTTTCCCTTTACGTTGTTGTTGAAATATCTTTCATCTGAACAAAAATATAATGTCCCAGTGTCCCCTAGTGGGCAAAGGAATTCATAGTTAAGGTTTTCATTTCATACATGTCTGTACCTACCATCATCAGCATACTCAGAACAACTGTCCTGAAGTATGCTCACATCTTTTCTCCACCAATAAATTACGCTATAAAGACCAGGTCTCATAAACTGTTGTGAAGAAATAGTTACATTTAGGATAAACAAGATAAGATGTATTTATATAGGATATCCTGTGGGACAGGAAGAACAGAAAAAGCCCACAACAGGGTCTTTAGCTACAAATACGTGCAATAAATAATATGTGCAGTTTTTCTTACTTTATTTCTTCTTCCATTGCTTTGATTCATCTGTCATATAGTAATTGCTTTATCTGCTTTACAGGATAACTTTTTGCTATACCCTTTCTGCAGATGAGCAAAAGCTATAACCTTTGATCTGTGAAGTAATCAATAAATAGTTAGAATACACACTCTGCAGTCATATAAATTAATACAAGATATTTTCAATAAATTAATAAGAAAATGAACTGTTAAAAACAAAACTTGCAACCGAATAAGTTGCAGAAGGCTATCTGCTATTTTTCTTCAGAATTTATACAGCTTCTAAATAATCTTTTTAGAACAGGGAGCATATTTCTGATATAAAACTGCAGATTTAGAAAAGATATACTGTAGAAGAACTAACAAAGAACTGCTACTCTCTTGCCTTCTCTTGCAGATCTAATGTCTCTCTGGAGAATGACCAAGCCAGGCAAAAATCTGCTAGGTCACAGCTATGATTCACCCAGACTGAACTTACTTCAGGTGCACAAAAACCTCCAACTAGGAGTTCACTGCCAACCATTCCCTATGCAACACAAAACCTCATCATCAGTACGACCAAAGACACCTGGCTCAACATAACCCACACGGATCACAGTAAGATATGAAATTCTCAGCTCAGTAGGACACATTTTGATCTGCAGCCACAACACAAAGCAGAAATTCAGCAGCAATGTAGGGACAACATCTAATTCTCTTTTCTAAGGGCTGCACATGTTGCACCAGATGCCAGTGCTGCATAAGACATATCCCCTCTGTTAGCATTATATCACCTTACTAATTGCAGCTACGTAGTTAGTTGTAATCTGCATCTTTAAAACAGTGTTCATCAGTTGTTCACAAATCAGTTGTTCTCAAAAACCTCCTCCAAGGAAGCACAAGTAGGGTATATAAATATATCTGGGAAGAGAGAGACAGAATAAAGTACTGACAGAAGAAATTTGGCTTCACAGAGAAACTCTCCCAAAGCAAGAACAGCAGTACAAGTATCCACTCTTGATTTAGCTATTTTAGAATTATCTAGTCTGGACATCTAATATGCATGAGGAACAGCTGCTTCATTAGAGAAAGTTTGGTCTTGTTTCTATGTTACATACCAAAGCCACACTTTAACAATAGTACTGAATAAATTAGTTCCTTTTTCCTCCCAGTAATGATGAACTATTCAGCATTTTTAAACTGGCAAATATGGTAGGTTGGTCTGAAAGTAATGCCTCCTATTTATTTCCATGGAAACTACAACAGATACAAAGAGCACAATATTACTGTTTGATAGAACAAATTCTCAGCTACAAAACATGTTTTTTCAACATAGCCACCACTATTGGCTATGTATTTTCATTTTCAGCTATGAAAAAGAGCTGCATGTTGTGCTCCTAACAATCTGCAGCAGTGGAGGTGACCCACTGTTGCTGTCTCACTTCTGAAATGCACCACACACCATGTCACATTCTCTGCTCAGTCTCCATAACTGTCTGCAAATACTGATGAATGCCTGTGACATTACTTTCAGAGCAGCCCTCGTACATTTTGAAGGAGCTGGGATTATTCAATTTGTTAAGAGATTGAGTTAGGAGTTATCAATAGTACAGCATAATACTTCCCACAAGAAGTCCAGTAGTGACAAAACCTTACTGTGCAAATCTAATATAGTTAAACTCTTAGTTGCAGTCCATTACTGTCTGAAATGACTGCACCCCTTCTAGTCCAATCTGCATATACACCAAATTTGTTCAATAAATCTGTCACAATCTAAATAGCAAAAAGAAACAGATTTTCAGTAATGTTCAGACAGCAAATGGTCTTTGCTTCAGATTAATGGATTGAAAACTGAGACTTTGTGGCACAGTAAACAGGAAATGAAGCAAGAGAAAGTAGAAAGTAAAAAAGCATGTTTTCTATCGGTTTTGTTTTGGTTTCATTTGTTTGTTTGATTGTTTTGTTTCTATCATCACTCAACAGTCTCCACAACTGATTTTAAGCAGAGTGCTTTTCAGTTACTACCGACCCCAAAGGTAACCATAAAAACAAGAAAAGACAATTGTTGTTGTTGGTGTGAATTTCAACACCTGACAAGTGCATCATTGCTCAGTTCTCTGGTATTCACTGGAATCCTAACAGACTAATTGGAATCCTTTTTTGGCTGGAGGTGCAAGGCAATGACAGGTAGCATTAATACATCCATTCAAAAAGACCATTTTTTTCAAAAATGTCATCCACTACATACTGGAAATACAGCAGATTCTAAGCACTAGTGACCCTTTGCTTTATAAATGAATTGAGCCTATTAATGAAAGATTTCCTCAGTTTGATTTTGAATGTGCTCTACGAGTCTTACAGCAGGAGTCTCACCAATCAACATTTAACTTTTACTTCTGCTTACTTTTCATTTCCACTGATCTATTTCTATGCATTACAAACAAATGTTATGACAAGCCTGATATTACACATAAAGATGATGTGCCACAAAACATTAAATTTCTGTTCATGTCTCTCTCCAATATCTAACACAAAATATCAGAATTTCCAATGAAAATATATAGCTTGATAGTGAAATAATTTATTGGATTATTATGTGATTAAGTCTGATCTGCCTCTCATTAAGAAACTCTAGATCTGCCAGTTTACTTGCAGTGAACTAGTTCTTCAGCTCCTCTGAGAATGTAGCACAAGACAGATCTTGTTCACGGAGAATTCTAAGCTTCACAGCTTCTAATCTCCTAAAGACAAAAGTAGAGGGCTGCCTAATATAGTTTTTCTACTGCAATGAAGTAGATTCGGTTGAAACTTGGCCTGGAAAATAAAATCATACAATACTTCTAAAAGGTACTTAGAATTAAATATTCAATCTGCTTTTCTACACATTATATCATCTTTTCCTATATGTAATTATATTTAAGAGAAAGAAAGAAAAGAAAAACAGGAGGTTATAAAAAAACTTATTCTCATGTTTTTATCTTCAGCAACTGGATAATAAAGTCTTCTCAGGCTGAAGAGCCTGGCATTAGGAACCTGCCCAACTTCAAGTACATAAATATCAGCGTTAAAATGGGAGACTATCCATCTGGGCATAAGGTAAGGCTTTTCCAAAACTGTTTGCAGGATAGGAACCATGGAAAGTAATAACCCTCTGAACATTGGCTTAGAGGCACTGCAGTCCTAATGAATTTCAGGCTCAGACCAGCTTACATTTTCTGGCACTCAGTGCTTCAGTGGCATCTGGTGGGAATTTTTATTTTTTTTTAAACTTGCTCTGCATCATGAGACTCCATAAATTTGCAATCTTTAGTAAGTAAGCTTGAAGGATGTTCATCAGACCTTGAATTATCAGTGAGTACTCAAAATTAGTTGTCAACTTCGAGAAGGCTAGAAAATCCAACAGCATTCGATATAAATCTCTCGTGCTTAGTGCTTTCGGGGGCACTCTGCAAGTCTGGTGGACAGTATCATTAGCATTTCTATTTGAATTCTGAGGTGAATTAGTGTCATTTCTAAGGTTTTTCTTCACCAGAAGAAAAATTATGCTTACATCAGTAAATATATACATTAGTCATTACAGAGCAGCCATTGCATTAACAGTAGCACATGGTTTGACCTTCACTTATCAAAAGAAAGAAATCACATTCCTTTGTTTAGGTCTCATACAGTATTCACTTTTTCTGAATTCACACATTACTTCTTCCTATTTTTGCCAACACTATATTGCTGCATTTAATTACAGTATAGCAGCTTTTCATCAGACACAGACCGAACAACGGCATTTCATGAATAATCACTCCAAAACATCAGTGGTAAACACAGAAAGGCAGCAATTACACACACATGCATGCATGCATACAATCACAGTTATATTATGAGTATATTAGGCTTACAAAGTCAAGTATTAGAAGTTAAGCAATGCTGGAATTTAAGTTAGCTTTGTAACTTTAATTTCTTCTGATTGGGAATGCATGTTATGATACCTTCTGTTAGGATTTAATACATTTACATCTTACTTTCCCCTACAGCCAACTGCTCCCAAATTTTGATTTCATGTTGTTGGAGGAATTAAACAGATTATATGTTAAACACAGAGACTAATGATATATTTTAAGAGATTTTTTTTTTCCAAGCCTTAGAAACAGATGTGCAGTTTTGGCTACAACTTTGCAAACAGCTGCAGTCTGAGAGAAACTCTTGGAAAATTGTAACTAAAAATGTACAGTACTATAAATGAATGGAAAGAAACGTAGATTTATCTGTTCCAGGCTCAATACAGCAAGTTCTGTGAAAAAGGCATTACTATACACATTCAAAGACAATAGTTAAACTGCTGAATTGTGTAATCAGTCAGTAGCAAAGGAGAGATGTATTCCTTATTTTTATTTCTCTAGCATACTAACTATACAAAAAAGGCCAAGCCAAAACCAAATTCCAGTAACTTACTGACAGTACACAAAGCAAGCCTTTATTCCAACCAAAGTACAACTCTACTACTAAACAGACAATTATGTGTAAAACTGCCTGTTCTACATTTCCAAATAAATACTCATGGAAGTAAGTGGAGATATTTCAGGTAAAAAGCATTTCAATATATTTGTAAGTGGAAAATTCATGCTAGCAGGTGATAATCTGGCCTGATATTTGTATTTCAAGAGTTACCAAGTAGAATGCCGCAGCAGTGCAATCTAGTATTTCATAAATTCTTATGTTTTGCCTAAGTGTTGGTAAGGCAAGGAAGACTAGAGGCAGCTGAAGAACACAAACAGAATAACAAATAAGATCACTTTTCATGTTGGAATTGTATATTATAGAATTAAATTTTCAATTAAAACCTAGGTCTCAGTAGTCACAATGGCATTCTTTGAGCTTGCTTTCTAGGCACGTAGTACAGTTAGGAAAGATTTTCACATAATCAAAGTTGGATATTTCTAGAGAGATCAAAAGAGTCTGTGAAGTGGAGAGCAGGTGCTACAGACATCTTAGAGGATCTGAGAATGCAATTAACCAGCAAATGAGCCTTGGAAAACCTACTCTTCCTGAACAGATGAGCACAATAAAAGCCACTGAGAAATGAGATGGCCAAAGCACGCTAATAACAGCAGCAAGCATATAGACATCTGCCCTGTATCTTAACCTTTAGGAAAGGACAGAGGATCAGATACAGAAAGGAAGCTGCGACAATTATGTAAATGTGTGAGTCTCCTAGAGGAGATGAAAGTTTATTGATTGCTTTTACAGAGATTCAGTTAAGCAGAACACTACCGGCCTCTTTCTTTTCACCCTAAGTGAATTGGTATTTGGGATGGCTAGTGCTGGATGAAAATGTTAAAGCGGCTTCTAGAAGATTAGAAAAAAACAAGTGATTTTACCTCTAAACATATATTTAAAACTTTTTTCATCCCTTATATTCAAGCATCAAAGTTTAGCACAGGCAAGTATTCAATGAGCACTGAGGGAATCTGGAATACTGCTAGCCTTTAAAATTCAGACAAACATAATACGGCTTTGGACAAATGAAAATAATCCCTGTGATCAATTTCTGCTAATGTCAAATTTCACATAGAGCTTATTTTAAACAATAGAAAAGTGGGCTCTCAGACTTAAAAAATGGGTCCGACTTTCTATGAGTCTGTCAATTTATTTATTTATTTATTTGAGTTCTACAATACACACTGCAGTAGCTTATGCCTTTACAGAGTATTAATCACAAAAACTATCACATGTCAAGCCTAGTACAGATATTATAGGCATTCAGGTTAAAAGGGGGATTTTCTGCTCTGACACAGAGGATCGTTGTATGACAGGGCCATAAAATTTCCTCTTTTATGAGAGAGAGAATTCAGTGTGGGAGCACAGGAATGACGTGCAATGTCATTCACCTTGAAACAAGGCATTAGAAAAAGTTGGTGCCACTTGCATAGTTTTAATTCTGCAACAGCTGTAAAGTGGTTCACTACGTGTTGTTACACTGTATTTTCTTTATTTTCTATATTTTAGTTCGCAACAACTCTGAAAAGAGTTTTGTCTTCCCCTATGACTTGTCAGAACTTGAGATATGGCAGCAATGACCTTCTGTCCAGCCAGGCGCTGGCAACAGCACTATCAGTCTGTGCAGCGCTGCTGTGAAGATGAAGGAGCAGTTATTCTTAAATCCTTCTGACTTGTTTTCTTGATCATTTATTGCTATAGCGTTAGGTTTGAGAACTCAGGCATTAGGCTGACACTGGATAATTTCTTTTTTTTAACTAAAGATTTTTAACACCTCTGTCTATAAATTAAACTATTATTTTACAGTAGTTGCTCAGATTAATCTTAATTTTTACTTAAACCAATTCTGAACCCAGTTCTCCCACATGTACTTCTATTGTGTAGTTCTTACATTAAGACACTAATATCAGTAGGACTACTTTAGTCACACGCTGCCAAGTGCACGTTAGAGCTGAAGAATGGCATTCATGATAGCTTTTAACACTTAGCTACTTCCAACTACTAGGCTTCAAGAACTTTCTGCAGTCTGTGAGTTAGCAATGCAGATTCTAGTGCTCCTCCTTATGCTGAGAAGCTGCCTCATTCTCATATTTGAGAGAATTCATTGGCTTAAACAAAGCTGAACCTTAGATAGTCCTATGCCTTGTGAACAGGACAGTCAAATCAAATGCTGCTTCCTTGTTGGAAGTTTTATGTGTTATTAGCTCTCCAGTCATTCTTTTTTTTTTTTTTTACTTCCCCTACTCTGTGATGTTCACTTGTCCAGGTATCAGCTTTTTCCAGTCATTGTTTCTTTTGTGTGTGTTAGCTCAATTTATTAAAGCAAAAATGGTTTATTACATTACTATGGCTAAACATTTTAGCAACAGTGGCTTCAGAGAACTTTAATGGATTGGTTTTTAACACAAGGACAGTAAAGCATAATGGCAAGCCCCTGTCATTTATTCAAGATTTAAGAAAATCTAAATCTTCTAGTCACGGAATTGATATTTAGAGGTCATCAGTACGTGCTGTTTGAAAGACATTCAGAAATATTTTCAGAATCATGCCAGGAGAAAAATCTTACAATTAATTACCACAGCGTGACAAGCAAAGTTCTCTTCAGCTTTTGTTCTTTCAGTTGTGAATAAATGTCTTAAACTTTCATTTGTTTATTTTCACTCATAGGGTGCAGGTTCACTGCCATTAGTCTGATACAATCCATTCTACAACACCAATGGGTAATACCACCTGCTGTAGTAGAGTTAAGAACATCTCCAGAGAGAAAAAGATGAAAGGAAATTCTTGGATTAGCACCCTCAAAACACCCAATGCTTGGGAGAAGCAAAATGATGAACTTAGTTCTGAACAACAAATCTTTCTCTTTTTTCCTAAGTTTCCTTGTTTGATGGAGAAGATAATTTTGGTAAATTTTATTGTGCTTTAGATTAGTCACAGAACAATTAAAGTCTTCAGATTGCACAGTTTATAATTACTATGTCAATATTTACATTGTAACTTTTCACTGTCATCAGAATCTCCCATTAAAAATCCATGTATTGGGCTGATTCCTGATTTTTTTTTTTTTTTTTTGCTTGTTAACATGGATGCTTTTCAAATCTAGATCATGAAAGTCAGCAATTATTTTATCTAAGTTAAATGCAATCAATGCAGTGATGCTGCTCTGGCAATTCTGCCTGTATTGATTACTTGGAAAGTTGCTATCATATTAACTCCTCCAGTTATGCTCTTAGTTTGTGCTTACCTTTCAGAATTTTCTCATAGAAAAAAAGTCCTTACTTTCAAGAAAGAAACTACACTAGGTCAGATACAGAATTCACTCATTTGCTCATCTTTCTCTTAGATTTTGAATGAACGTTTAGCTTGAGTAACAAATTACGTTATTTTCTCTGTATTCTCTTGCACATTATTCTCATCAGTTTGTAATATAATTTGTAAGAACTGTTTACTCAGCCAAAGATAAAAGAGTGATTCAAGGTTCTGCATGAGAAGTTAATCTAATCCCTCTGCCGGATGGCTGCCATAGATTGGTTTTAGTTCTCCAACAGCCTTCCTGAACAGAAACTTGGGACCAGAGAGCTGATTCAAATACTAGCATTCGGCAACAATCCAACTCAACTATTCAAGCTCTTCTAGCACAAACTAAATAGCCATCTGTCCTTTTCCTGATGACAATACAGCATAGAGTGAGAGAATTTAGACTTCCCTTATGTCAGAGGCTCTTGATGGATTTACAAATAAATAAATAAATAAAAATAAAATAAAATTCTTTACCTGTATACTTTTTCCAGCCTTTTCTCACCTTTCTTTTTCTTTACTTATGTTCTACAAGGATTTATCTCCTCTATTCAACTCACACTATGCAGAAATAGAGATGTTGGTCCTCCATTCAATTAACAAGCGACATGCAGAAGACAAATTCTTTTTATTCTAGAGTTGTTAAATAGACTATTTCTTCAGATAAGTTACAAATATTAGAATGTATTGATCCAAAACAACAGAATTTGGCTGTCACCAAATTACCAAAATTGTATCCCTCATTATGCCAAAAGATGAGTAAGAAACCAAACCACTTCCAGTTCTAAGGACTTGAGAAGAAGGGGAATGACATGAACGTAACTTGTAGAACAGAAGGCAGCCACCATGCCCTTACAATTTTAACTACTTCTTGATGATAAACCAACCACAGAAAAGCACTGTATTCTGGTATATTATAGGTTTTGATCAATGATTTATTCCATGCAACTTCTTGAGATTTGGTGACTTAAACTGATTAATTATGAAAGCCCTGGGGAAAAAACAGTAATACTACCAGTGGAAAAAAAAAAGTAATGTAAGAGTTCTAAAGGTAGCATGAAAATATCTGTCAACTGTATGGTCTTATATATAATGTGTATAGATTATATTTAAAAAAATTCAGAGTTTCGTTTAGTGAAGTCTCAACTGGGCACAAGGTAGGATGTTGCTAAATAGCCACTGCAACTAGCAGGCAATTTGAAATGGACCTTAGGACTGCCTCTTAAGCTGAGAACTGAGAACAGTGAACTAAATAATGTCTGGCCTACATCAGATATATTGTCTCTTCAACCACAGAAACAGAAATGTTTTGTTTTCTTGCTCCATCTTTAATCTGATTCTCTCAATCTCCCTTTTGCACTTCTGCATGTGATAACACAACAGCTGAATCTTTCTTTTTCAGTTATCTACAAAAAGCTCCGTGAATTCTCACCATTTTTAACATTGTAGCTATCTCCTCTTCATCTCCATTCTTCCTTCTAGAAGCAGGTTGAACCAGTAGCCTTTATTAATTGTGTTTTCTAATGATTTATTAATCAGAACATGGGAGCAGTACATCTGGCAACATTTACATTTGCAATTAGGGAATCCGATTCTCCATAGCAGAAGTCTAATTTTATTATTTGGCTTAACTTAGAAATATTCAGATGGCTTAGATATGAAGAAATTGGTATAACTGAGGGATACAGAATCTGGAGAGAAAGAACCTATCTTTTGCAGAAATGTTGAGCCAGATTTGTTAAATGTATGCACTCCCATGACATCACATTTAGTCTTATAAATGTTTCTATATATACTTTTTTTCTCAATTCTTATTTAAATCGATTACAAGTCATTTTAAAGTACTAGAAACAATTTTTCAATGATACTGACAGTGTGGTCAAGTGCACCCCCAGCAAGTTTGTAGATTCCACCAAGCTATGGGGTGCAACTGACACACCTTAGGGACAGGAAGCCATCCAACTTATTCTTTCAGTGCTAAGTTTTAGCAGGATTGTTCCTGTCAGTAATCTGGAAGAAGTGAAGGTTTTTGTAATATTTGGAATGTGTGTGTGCTCAAGAAACACACAGCAAACACAAAGGCCTATCTCCCTTCCTAATATAGCCTAAAGCACAGATGAGTATATAAATCTCCCTTTATAAGACATTTCAGTTGTAAATTGTTTGGATATTTGAGAATCAGTATGGATGAAATAACAGCAATCTTACCACAGATATCCATTCGTTAAGCAAGTACCAGGATATGGGAGTCATCTCTATAATGAAGAGTATGAAATGTAAATGACACTGAAGCAAATTTTTCTGACTTGCCTTCAAACAGACATTAGGTTCATGCATCCACACAGAACTGTCAACAGGATTTCTATTCCCATTTTATCCTCCCAGCCCTCTGTCACATTTGTTGGACACCTCTATCAAGGTAGGTATGATATTTACATCCCAAATAATACTGATGCTTTCCCAGAAGATCCATCAATAGATAATTCACTGCTGAGTGAAATATATTATATTAGTACAGTGAACAGTCCAAAATACCTATGTTATCCCCAGGTTTTATGTAATCACATTCTTCTAAGTTCTTTTATCCATTATGCAGACTTTGGTCTTAAAGATTTCAATTTGCCACAAAGATTATAAGGAAAAGTCTGAGAAAACCACTGTAATAAGTTTTAATCTGTAATTTCATTATGAGATTTAAATTGATGGCATAGTTTGGCCAGAGTGGAACTTTTGGAAGTATCCCCTGCCATCTATACAGAATATAATTCAAAGTCTTAAAAGGGTTAGGTTTGAACTTTGATGGAGTCACAGATTTGTTTTATACAGCTTAATCTCTACAAAGGAATGTTTTGCAAGGTTTCAAGTGGAATAGTGTCATTTGTTTTTTAGATCCAAGAGCCTTTTCTCTGATTGATCTTTAAAAGAACCAAAGAGTACGGAAAAATGCTTTTTTATACTGATTTTAATTATGCTTTGTAATGATGATGATGAAGAAATTGAATAAGTTGAAGCAAGAAACCTCCAACGGAATTAAAAAGGAACTACAATATCTATTGTAATCCTTCCAATATATAACATTTGGAACCTTGCTAGAAAATAGATTAATATGTAACATAAGTCCTCATTAATATCTTTTACATTTACAAGCCTTCAGAAGTTATTGAAAAGCAAATAGTTATAAACATATTCCACTTAAGAAAATATTTATTCATAAAGGCATCAGCCTAAGTGAGTTTCTTCCTTCAATTTAAAATAAAAGTACTGACATAAATAATAATGTATGCCTTTGGCAGAAATCAAACAAATCTGCACCCTATCGTATCTCTCAATCTGTCAAATGCAGTTTTTGAAATTTGTAGGACATTTTTCCTCCATTTGACAGTGCTCAGACTTTATGTATTCAACATGAATATTAGCATTTTCAGTACACCGCTACTCCATAACGTTGAATTATTTTATTATTAAAGATGGAAAATCGTCAGTGCTTACCAGTGAGTTCCATTATTTATTATTTACTAAGCTTGCTAAAAGTCACAGCCCACAAATAGCTGAGTAGTCACTTTCTCTGTAATTTCTTCTCTCAAGTGAGCGTCCTACATCTGTTCTTCATTAAAAGACAACCTTGCAATTCAGCTTTGTTTTAATTTTGCTACCAGGTTATAACATGTAATTTACCAAGGAATTTATTTCTAGTAGAAGCAACTGAATTTGTCCACATAATGTATTCACCTCTGGGAAGTGCAAAAATGAATAAAAATAATCAAAAGAGCAATGAATTTTCTTCTGAACCTTTCCCTCACAATCAGCTAAGGCTTGCAGAGCAACCCTCTCTTACTGTTCAGTCACTCAGCACTTGTGGAAGGACCACTTGTGCCCTTTAGTGCATTTGTTTCAAACATCCTTTCTCTAACATTTCTATTAGATAGTTCAAAAGGTTTCAAACCAAGCTCAAATTTGAATAGATAACAGACAGTTAAAAACATATTAGAAACTGGAAGAAGAAAGACAACAACTTCATTTAGGAATTCTGTTGAGCTTTGCTAGGACAAGAAGGTGGCAGCTGCCCTGTCAGCAAGATAATAACAGCAAATGCACTTCAGAAAGAAGTGGTTCAAGATCATTTTTGACTAATCAATTAGAAGCATCACCTGTCACCTATGTTTTATCAGGTTACTTTTTTCACTAACGTATCTTATCGATTTCTTTGCTTAACAAAACAGTAATTACTGTTTCAGGACTAGTAGGAAGTGTGGGAAAATGCATTAAAATTGAATTAATGGTATCTGATCTTTTCATATTTACAAACATTTTGTTTTTAATAACCTCCATATGGATTGCCATTTTCTCCTTTTACCTTTTTTTGTTTATCCAGCGGGATTTAATTTTGTTGCTGAATACTAATGAATGTATGCGTGGTCCAATTTATGACTGTTTGTTTTGAGTTATTAATTCAGTTTGAAAAACATCTCATCTGTGTTGCTAACTAAGAGAAGTGAATTTGTAGTATGGAACAACTAAGATCATATCTTGAGGCCTACAGAGAAATAACAATGGACTTACGTATACGTATGTGGCAGACATTTATGAATGAATTATGCTCTTCTCATGGTTTCTTCATGTCTTCTTTTGTGAAATATCTTTGCACCAATAACACTTATGTTTGTTCCTGTGACTTGTGCAAGCTTTTCCAAATCTCCAGTACCCTTATGAAATGCAGCAGAGAAACAAAACATCTGGCAACTCACCAAGCCAGAATGACTGGAAAAAGATGAAAAATTCCTCAGAGAGTGAGAAGCATCTGTTTCATAGGCAGTGAAAAATAAACCAGCAATATACTCATTTTATCATCAAATAAATTGTACGTGGAGCTATGGGAAGGTTTTCTTGAAATGGTTATTACTCATATTACGCAATTAAATTGGCATTACTGTGTAATAGAAAAGCAATTGTGAAAGGCTTACGTGCTCAAAGAAATTGATCTAAAGACCTAATTTTTTACATATATAGAAAGAAAATCTTCTTTTGAAGTCTCATGCATATTTTCTTGGGGAAGAATCTATGAACCCTGTTTATTTCTATCTCAAGAATATTGGAGTGGAAATATGGTACTCACTTTGGTTCAAATACAAATCCTGTAATGCTTCTGCAGAAATATTATTATAAAGACCAAAAAATGTTCTCCTGGTTTAGTGGTCATAACGAAATTAAATACAACAAAGACTTTTATAATTTACTGCAAGTTTTACTGTGATTCCAAACGAATTAATTGGTCCCAATGACAGGATGCAATCTAATGGAATGTAAATGCAAGCAGCCACGAATAAGACAATTTTTTTCTAAGTTAGGATCTTAGGACATACACAGTAACACAAAATCCAGACTTCCAAACAAAGAAAAAAAAAAGAAAAAAAAAAAAAAAGCTGCATTTTAATGCAGCAACTGAGATTTTCTGTTTATGCTGTACATCTAGTTAGTTTGGGAATGAGTGACAGAATCTTTCCCCTAAGGTTCCTACTAACATACTATGAAATACTGCTGAAAACTAAGAAATAGTCCCAACTCCACAGATATACCGTAGTATTGAATTTATTTTTTTGCACGTAGCCTTTGAGCTGCAGATGAAATGTGCACAGAAGAAATGGGATCCTGTGCAATAAACCAACTGAATGTGGAAGGTGAGAAACAAGCACAAGATAAGAGACAAAAGTATGCAAGAACAAAGCAACAAAGATGAAGCATCTTGAGTACTGTCCTCCTGAATCAACATCTTATAATCCTCTAAGAAGGTCTTATATATTCACTGTCAAGAGAAAAGTTGTGGAGAGTAAGTGTCAGTACCTCAGGAAAAGATCACAGATGAACACTAACAGTGACAAGAGTATTGCAGCAGTTCAACCTTAAAGAAAAGCACACATGGATCTGTCTTACATGTGCCTGGATTCACCTAAAAAGCATTAGATTGTGTTAGCTGCACCCAGCAGATATACAGTAATTTACTACTGCACATCACAAGATTCTGAGACAGATGAACTACAGAACACATTTACCCTTCACTTTGCCCTGTGACATCAATGATGTCTCTCTTACAGAACAAAGCACCAAGAAGTGCTTTTAATTTCTTGACAGTCATGAAGCTGTATAAAAGGAGTCTTACGGAAAAACTTGTCCTGACTTCTAGATACATGTCACCATAATTTCAAGAGTTCATGAAAAGGTCAAGCATCCTTCATAGCTACTTTCAAATGGTTGATCTGTATCTGTTATCTAAATGTCACAAACAGAATCACGAGATTAGTTTAGTAACTATATTATTATGCCTTTTTTTTCTTCATACAAATGATACTGCAATATACTATAAAAACATACCAGTAAAAAAAAACTATAAATAGGTTCCACATAGGACTAATAAGCTTCCTCCTTACAGAAAGCTCCAAAATACGTATTTGACATTTCAATGTAAAACTAATTAAATTATCTATACAGAAAGCATGACAGAGGTTTTTATAACAGATTTCTTTAGCTTGCTGATATTCTCTTATTGCCCCACTTGCCAAGCTTAAGACTGCTTTTACTGGACATATCACTGTTCTGATTTAAAAACTCCAGAGATTCAGACACAGAGATGGCGGGTTGCGTAAAAACAAAACAAAACAGTATTTAACTTCACTGAATGAAAACACCTCCAAAGATAGAGACAATAAACACATGCAACACTGCCCTTGGAATGGCAGTCATTACAACCACAAGTGCCACTCATGCACTACTATCTTAGAGACACTTGATAATGTAACAATGAACCACCAAGAGAATACACATGGGAATTCTCCACTGGACTGAAGGAAAATTATTATACAATTACCACCTTAAAAAAGCTATGTGATTTTACATATTCCTTTGACATTCTGTGCACTTCAGTTTGAACTCTTTCACAGACCATTCAACTTTCCTTGCAGATTTGAGCACTGATAACACAAGGAGACTTGTTCCCAACTCTCTTTGACTCCAACAAGCTTTGTACAGAGTTTTAAGATGACAAAGAAGTGTTTTTCCTCTCATGAAAATCTAACAGAAAGTAATTATAACCCACAGCAGGAAGAGCTTACTTGTACCTTGTTTCTCTTAAAGGCAAGTGCTGTGGCACAGTCATGCTTGCAAAACCTTTTACTGCAAGTGCCAGTACATGCCGGGCTATCAGAGGCACTAATGGCTCTACGCATAGCTCTAATTCACTTTATCAATTAATGCACATTTCTATACACAAATGGGCACTCCAACATATGCAATTTAGATAAGGGATATAACTACACATATCAGATTTGCAGACATTAACAATGACATCTCAGCCTATTCAAGATAATTGTCTACTCGTTACTGATTATTTGCATACCAGTCCTTCACAAGAAAAGGATGAAAATATGGAAGAATGGCATTACATCACACCATGAAACACATTTATGGAAGGGTAAATAATTCACTACCAAGAAACACAGCTTTCTCACCCAGCTAAGTGCTCACATGGCAGATTTTGAAGTCTTAGTGGATGACTTGGTTTGGTTCCTTTCAGTGAAAAGCATAATAGAATAGCACAATATATAACATGAAATCTTTTTCACAGCCTGTACTTAACAGCAGCTAGAGCTCCACCCAGAAGTAACCGATGGGGTTCAAAAACAGCAACACGTCAGAAGAGTTACTGAAGGTTACAAAAAAATGAGTAACGTTTCTTCATGTTCAAATGATAAATTAATTGGGTTTAGGAAGAATATGATAATGGAGAATGAGGGGAAAAAAATGTACTTAAAGCACTCTGAGCAATTAACAGTATGCAAAAGTACTTTCTCTTCACAAGTCCCTATACTTATATTTCTACATGCACTGTACACTAACACTAATACTCCACTGTTTTGCACAGTTATATCTCATTTAGAGATCATAATTATAATTTGAGAGTAGCCATCTTCATGGCTGTATATGGAGGTGAGTGGCTGCTCATCCCATTTACAAGGATGAAGGCCCCCATGCTCTACCAGAACTGCAGGATTTGAGTTTCAGCTTGTCTTTTTTGGGAAGAAATCTCAAGCCGCTATGACAAAAAACAAACAAAAAAACAAACAAACAATTGTATGAATCTTTCCTTTTCTTCTTTTTTCACCTATAACTTCCAGATTTTTCAGTAAGAAAGGTTGCAGTTTTGGCTTAGGTCACTGTTTAGTCTACAGTTTCTTGTTCAGAGATCTACAGATAGGCAGAAATTTCATCTCACTGGAAAATTTCACCTATAAACATATTTCCCATCAGACACAGAAAGGAGGTCTGACTAATCCAGTTAGCTTTCCTGACTGTCTATGTGTTACCAACAAAATGTTTCACCTTTGTTTCTTATGAAAGTGGAACAAGTCTGCATTTTTTCTTGGCTATTCACAGGGCTTAACAGGTTTGAAACTCTTTGAGATCCTTTTGCATATTGCTCTCACTCACTTAAATAGTGAGAAATTTACAGTAACATCTTCCTATATGCTTTTCAACGAAACATTCTTGCATTAGAAATACTTCAGAACTATCCTGTAGAACCAGAATGATGGCTTTGGTATAATACTAAAATAGCACAAATAGGTACCATAGTATATATATACCACATAGTAGATTCTGAAACACAATATACTTTGAAAAGAATCTTTAAGATTCACCTGCTTCATGAACAAAAGGAAAACTTGAGTCCTGCATATGATCAGTTATTGTTTATGAGTAGCACTGTTATTCATGCACAGATCTGTGAGGATATCTTTTAACTGAATGTTACTAAAAGCATATTTTTTAACTCTGATAATCCTTTTCCAGAAGTTCATGCTACAAGTTCCGTGCTTCTCACAGAGAACAATCTGCAATTAACTTTGTCTTTAATTTGCTCCTACCTTCCTGAAAAATGCCCCACTGTTAGACTGTGGTTCAGTGGTTAAAAGATTTGCTCTAATAGTGTTTCAGGATCAAAACAGTAGCTGGTGTAATTATGATTTTGCCAAGTAAATAACAATATCTAGTTACACTCCAGCTGTCTCATGAGAATAACATGTAATTACCAAAATCTGATATCTCAATTTAATATCTTCAGCGCAACAACATAGTGAGTTATAGCATTGCAAAAATTAATGAGCTTTGTTTTGAAAATTAACTTGAACTGTAAATAATTAAGCATCTCCATATCTACATGTCCACAGGAATTTGTTACACACAGTAGGAAAACCAAGTCTATAATTCATCCTTTCATCGTGTCAGTGCAATATACAGATCCTGAATATGTCAGAGACTCTTTGTGCACGTAGTAGTGGCTATGCTATGTGTATTTTGGACTTTATTTCTAAGCTTAGATCATCAAAGCGATAGGAAACAGAGAAATACATTTTTAGTTTGGATCTTCTTTCATGAAACTTATTTATCTTTCAGACGACGTAAATTTTAAAGAATTTGTCTTATAAGCAGCCAATAGTTACATAAGTCCCAAATTCAGCGCCGAACGTGATGCAGTTAAGCCAGTATCCACTAGACCAATTGATGCAACTATCTTAAACTTCTAGACCCAATACCTATAGAACATTCAACAATTTCTTTTAATTTATTTTTATGTAGAAATATAGGTTTAGTACTCTTATGCCCAACATGGTGGGGAAAAAAAAAACTATTATTATTAGGGAAAATAGCAATATTGTTTGAATATAAAGTTTTGCCAGAAGAGGCCAAATTGATTGCTCTGCCACAGAATCTCCTATCTCCTGGCTCTGTCTGACATGAGGTTTCTCGTTACACTTCCCATACACTATATATTACAGTCATCATATTATTAAATGACAGATACTAGAGGAAAGAGCACAGAATGTGAATCAACACTTCTCATTGTTGGACAAAGACATCTGAAATCTATTTTATGATACTTAGTACTTTATTAAAAATGCCTAGACACAGTTGATTAAAGGGAAATTGTATGAAATGGTAGTTCTATCGCTGCAACAAAGTGACAGTGACAAACATTTACTAGAAGTACATATCTCACAAGGAGAGAAACAAGAAAGAAACAGGCAGAGAGAATCACAGTATTTCCTTTTCTGACAGGATAAAGAAAAACAGAGTCCTGATGGCCTTAAGCTTTATTATGAATTCAAGATACTGGCAGAGGAAAAGATAAAGTGAATTTCAGATTCAATAAGCATTAAAGTTATTTGGAAAATCAAGAACTAGGATTTTGAATTCATTACAGTTCATTGCAACTAGATCATGAATGCTTTTCTAGAAGTATCTTTACAACAAATTTCTCTCAAATCCTTCCAGAAAAGAACAGATGAAAAAAAAAAAAAAAATGCTGGGATAATCAGTATTTATTTCTGCCTATACAGTGAACACCTGTATAACAGTTTCAGTTTCAATAACAGCTCTTTCTTCTGGTAGATCATTGCTTGTGAAAATGCCTTTAAGTACAGAGTGTGCCCTGAAGACATAGGACAAGGTCTCCAGGTAATGTAGATTACTGAATACCATTACTGTAACTATACTATTTTAAAATTCCAGCATCTCCTTCATCAAGTCTTTTAAATATCCTTTAAAAAACAACACATTGCTTGCAGCATTCTTCACCACATATCCATCCTTAAGAATTCTGAATTGTTAATGATGAAAATAATTACAATTTAAAAGATATTTTGCAGCAGAGGGTCATTGTACAGAAAATGAAATGAAAAGAAACAGAAACACGGTTATGGGCATATTTCAGAAATCTGTTCTGAAAAAGATGAAAACCAAGTAGGATTTAGGTTTAGTTTTTAATTATCGATTTAATCTTTATTTCCTTCTCTTAAGCAAAATTGCTTTAAGGCAAAGCTAAGAGAAACAACTGTTAAGAAGATATTATGAACTGTTATCTTACATTTTTTAGTATAAAATATGAATATATTATATTGCCAAAAGTGTATTAATATTGTCTAATCAGAACTATCATGATTAAAATAGATAATTTTTTCAAAGTATTTTTGTGTGAATGGAGTTACAATTAACTGTTTTATTTGTACACCTGCTATTTATTCAGGATTGTTGCTATAAGTAATTAACCTGCTCTACAAAAACAACTGTTGAAACCAAAGGAATCCTTACAGAAAATACATTCCTGTAATCAGCGAGAATAAATGCATATGTAAAGCACACAAATGCATAGGGGCTTCATTAGTTATTAATTTGAGAAGTGATGCATGTCTGTGAGAGAACTGGAAAGACAAGAAGCGTCTGTGTGAGACAGGAATGAAAAAGAAACGCTAGGAAGGCTGGAAAACCAAGGACACAAACTGGATAAGTAATAGAGCTCTGATGTTGAAAAATCTTTAGATACTTAAACTGAAATTTAGCTAAACTTGGACATAGTAGATTTTGCATTTTCTTTATCAACAAGCAGGAATTCATTACAATATACACTTGCTTCTTTTGTCAATCAAATATCACTCCTCCTGAAGAAGTAAGAAATTACATTTTGGCTATCTATGGATAAAGGAAGAAAAGAAAGAATACACCCTTTAAAGTAATATCATTTGCTGGATGTGAAACTGTTTTATACAATAGTGAGAAAGAAAAAAAAACATTTAGCAAGTAATTTATTTTTTGTTTTTAAAGTTACATTATTTTGGTTTTTTTTGAGTCTGTTACAATAATCAAATGGCTCACAAACTCTTGATAGTACAACATCGTCTATTTATCTTATTGCCTGAGTAGGAGACTTTCTATTGCTTTGCTGATATTGTTTTTGCTTCATCCAGTTTGACAGAATGTTTTCTTCTTAGAAAGCAGAAACAACCATGCTATAAGGTTTCTCCATGTTATATTTCACAGAATCTCTAAAATTTACTATTAACTCTTTTTCCTCAGATACTTTCTGTTCAATAGGTATCATCATAATGTAATACTAGGATAATGCAAATTAACTTTCTAAGTTACTTTTACTCCATTTAAGAATGTTGTTTTGGTAACCAAACAATTTTGGTAAACAATCTAGCTTTAAGCTAGATGACAAAAACGCAGAATTAAATACATTAAGGATTAAATATTTAGATACATACATTTCTTTGTACACAATATGTTTTAATTTATTTGAAATAGAATAACAAGCACTGTCTGATAACTCTGCTTTCTTTCAGACACAGAAGAAAATAAAAAAATCAAAGGTCCTTCAGGTCAGATAAATTTTCTGTGCAAAATTCCAAATTCGATTGTGTATGTAGCATAAATATAACTCAAAAGATATGTTTTCACTCACTTGGCATCATCTCAGAAGGTAAACCATGGAACACACCATGAACCCCTGAACTGCACAATGAACCATTTTGTCTCAAATCTCTTTCAATGATTTCCATGTTACCCAGATAAACTGAAAGCTACAACTCTCAGATGAAATCACTGTTTTTCACTCCTACATTTTTTATGGTCTTCTTTTCAGAAATAATCCCAGAGTTAGATGTGAAAGACATGGCTTCATTACAGTATTGGCACTTTTCATTAAGGGTGGAAAAAAATCTCCAAGATTTAAGAAGAATTCAAGAAAAAAGCACACATTCAAGTTGACAAGTGGCACTAATTCTTCACTGCACTGTCAGGAGTATGAGACGCATAGAAAGCTACTAGCTATTCACACAGTAATTTAGCTGAGCACAACATGCTGCAAGACTGCGATCTTGCCTGAATGTAAGTGGCTCATTAGCCAAAACCATTTCAATTTGTTCATGTTATCAACATGTCAAAGTTAGGAACACACACACAGACACAAGGTTTGATAATATACACATTTATTTTTCACAGTAAGGATTGGATCGACCACTCATTCACATTGTTAATGTTCAGTTATTTGAAAACAATCTCTTAAGTGTTAAATAAGACAGATGCTTTATCAAAATGACTGGCATTTCCTGTCCCTCTTGGGCTAGTCTCCTAGCAAGTTGGAAGGACCATATTCTACCTCACTAGCTCAATCTGTATTTTTGTTTGTCATCTGGATATCAAAACACTGGCTCCTGACACACTGGTCTCACTGTGGCTTCTGTGAAAACCAATTTATTACTTGGCATGTTTGTCTGACAATCAGGTAATAAAGCAATGCATGGAGAACAAGCCTGTGGTGGGACAAAAATCTCCCTCTAGCTGAGAGATGCATAATTGATTACCAAGAATAAATGAAACATGGAGATCCCTTTCAATTCGACACTGGCACTTGAGTTACAATTTGTCACCTGGGTATCAGCAAGGGAAATTGTTTCTATATCCAGTAAGCTGTATTTTGTATTCACTGGGAATGGATGCAGCACTCTGCCTTCCCTTCCTCCAACCTCCCTTGTCAAATCAGGCAGACTTCCTTACAGATATTAAAAACAATGACTTATTTAGTGTGCTACCCAAAATATGGCAGATTATGTGTACGTAGTGTCCAAAGCAGTTAACAAGAGTCAGAAAATTATGCTAACATCCAAACTCCCAAGGGGAATTTTAGTCACATGGAGGTGGTAGAAGCCACAGTCCTTGATCCCGTTACTCTAGTTTATAGTGCCACTACACCTTCAGAGATTTAGTGATACTTCTATAGTCATCCTTGTATTCACCTCAGCTTCCCAATCATTTGACCACAGATGCACCTGCTCTCTTTAAAACTCTAATGTAATCAGTTTTTCCCTAGAAAGAAACTGCTGTCTGAATTTCCCAAAACAACTGCTGTTGAATCTCTCTCATTCCTGGAACAGAAGGTGAAAGTAAAAGGTTAGAGAAGAATGTGTTATAATAACATAAGGAGAGAGACACACTCGGGAGCATGAAGAGAAGACTTAGAAAGGCAGATGGGACACAGTAAGTTTCTCACCTGACGCATGTACGTATGCATGCAAGACTTGGATCAATGACACTCCTGTACAGCACGATATGCTACAAGTCAGCCTTGCTAAAGCAGCCATGTGCAGAAAAGGGTTTTGAACATAGAGAATTTTAACTAAAATGGTTTGAGTGTGTCTAGTTTCACTGCCTGATTGTGCAACAGCGTATGCTTAGAAAGAAGCTAGTGAATAATGAATTGAGGAATAAAGACCAAAAATATTAGCGATGTTTTACTATCAGTGAAGGGAAATATACTTCTATTCCTTCCATTTGGTCTTCCACTTATATATATCAGAAAGACAAACGCGACCACAAATGAAAACTGAAGAAGTTAAGAAAATATATGAGACTACAGAGAAAGTTTGGGCTGTGCCATCACTGTACACTGTATGTTCTGCAGTTCATATTCTGAATTTCAACCAGAAAAGAAAGGAAATACTAAATACTCTGAGAAACTGGAAACACATCCAAAATTGCTACGGAAAACTACAAAATCTCATTTCAAAGTTTTTTATCGCTCAGGTCAAAATTCTGCACTGATTTCTGTGAAAAGTTTACAGTGATTGAAAATCAATACATTTTGATTTCTGTTGCAAATAGAACAGTCTGGGGAATTGAATGGTCCAGTATGTTTCTAATCCCCTTAAATCATGCTGTACAACCTGTGTATCTATTCTTACTGCTGGCTAAAAAATATACTCCAGAGTTCCCCCACTGAAAATTTGCAACAGCATCAAAACTCAAAATTTGTCCAATCACAGCCAACTCAGAAGCAGCAAAGACCATCTCCTACAGTGATACTCAGCATAAAACATGAAGATTACATTATGTCAAAGTCACTCAATTAAAGTTTTATAAACAAAACAGCTATTTTATCCCTCTGTTGTGAAACAACGTTACGAGAAAGAAATGCTCAAAATGCTCAAGTTTCCTACAGTCTTTTTACATAAACCCTCTACACTAGAGACTTCTAAAGTATTCTTTTCTTTATAAAACCTCTATTCAGTGCTATCAGAATATGCTACTCAGCCTGTTCTGAGCAGATCAAATGACCTTCAGAGGTCCCTTTCAACCTATACTGTGATTATACTTCCAGGTGATTTATTTCCACCTAATAGGGCAGCACAATGGAACAAGGCTCCTTCTGCCCTGTTTATATAAAGCTTTGATTGAGTATGGCAGTAAATGTGAGCTCTGAGCTATTTACATGTGACTATTGCTATTGATTCTGGGATTAGAACAAAAGAAAATAGGAAAAATAACATAGAATTGGATATTGCATATCGGAGGTCAATTATCCATGTGTCAAACTGTCTCACCTGGAAAAAAATAAGTTTCAATTTAATGCTTGCGTCTCTATACAAGAGTAATTTCCCCTCCCGTGGTATAAAGAGATGGAATAGATAGTATAAGAATGCTTTTTAGTCATTGATTTATGTTTCACACTTTGGCCTTTTTTTGATTCATTTATTTATTTATTAAACAAAACCATGGGAGGTACGGCTCCACGAAAAACCGTGAGCATGTTTAGATATGATTATTCTATTATTAAAGTGACAGCATTGCTCATGAGCAGATTCATAGCACAGGTTGTTTGGTTAAGTCGTTATTTCCAGATTTTTCTTGCATTTGTCACTCGTGAAAAACAGTAGGGATTATACTCAATGTGTTAGATTAGAAAACTAATCCAGTTACAGCTTCAGTAATTACAGGAACTCTACCCCACCTCTACTTTATAGAAAAGGTGAACAAATTAATTCTCAAAGGAATCAAGTTTAAAGCTACATATTATTGAACTCATTTCTTTTATTCCTTTAAGGTCTGTATGAAAGCTTAGTGAGCTTATCTGATTTTAATATCTGATCATTAGATACAAGGGATGTGAATCAGACTTTCAGATGTTAGCAGTAGGGAAGGGAGGGGAAAAGAGAACTTGTCTTTAATCTATGCATTCATATGCCATTAAGATCAAAGGCACTAAGAATTAAAAGGTAGTCTACAACCGTAAATGCAAGACAAAAATAATCATTTTGAAAATTCACATATACTTCAATGACTATATCCAACGAGCTCCAAAATCACAGAGAAAACTGCAAGTGTTAAAGAACTCGTACAGGGCAATCTTCTTATTGGTAGAGAAAAGTCAAACACTTTGTAATGTTTCAGAGTATTCATCAGAAGCACAAGCAACTGACGCAGATCAACCAAAAACATACATGAATGAAATGTTCCTTAATTTTTAGTTTATTCCTGTTAGTTTTTACCTCCTTTGTACATTTTTCAGCATTCCTATTAATGGCTTCTTATCCATTTGAATGTGAATGGTAGTGATACTGTGGGAAATAAATTACAGCTCTCTGCTGAAGAAAGAAAACTGTGCGAGGACATAAGAAGAACTGAAATTTCTATCTGCTGATTACAACTGGGTGTGCATCTATATCATTACTCATTACTGCAGCAGGTAAAACATCTCCTGTTGAGAAATATTCACAGATTATATCATAACCCAAATCTTGAAAGTTTTGAATGATGGAACTTAAAAACTGTGTCCCACAGACAAGGATAAAAACAATGATATTTTATAGCAATAAAGCTGCCTTCTTTGCTTTAGAAATGCTTATTCCTACAAGCAACAGTACACCAACATTAAAAAAAACATTACTATAAAGTCTTAGTAAAAGACTTCAATTTCTACAGAAAGTTGCATTTGTGAAACTACCCATCCAAACTTTCCTTTGTAATTAACAGTCCAACATATTTGTACAACCTTATAGAGACTGTCACTCTGTTAATTAATGCATGGACTGCTGAAGATCAGAAGTTGTTGGTCCTATTCATTCGCACAAACCAAAATTTCATCGATTTCTTTCTTTGCCTCCTACAATGTATTCATGCAGATATTTCTACTTATGGGTAGGTATAATCTGAATGGAGATTCTAAGCTTATCCATATGCAAACTGAGATCAAAGTATAAAATAATTTTAAAGAGATGAGTAAGCAGAAATTGTTTGACAAAATGCCAAATTTTTTTGAAGCAGAGCTGCTTTTAAATGCTTGGCCAAATAAAAAGTTCTCAGCATCATAAGCTCTTCATGACTGTTGTTTGTATTGGTATTAGGCCATGCTAAAACTTTTTCAACTCCATTTAACTTTGTTCCTGAGATTCTAAAGTTGCTGCTGAATAGGTTTCGATCTATTGTCACAAGAAACAATGACTTCATGCTAGGTCTTAACAGGAACAAACAATCAGTACATGCTCAAGGCCAAATTAAATATTTATTAATGAATTTTAGCAAAGTAATTAGTGTCAAATTAGAATATACTGGAGATTTGATTAATAGTTAATTGTCTTTAGTCACCCGGGAACTTGTTTTTATTCTCTGCCAAGATAAAAATACCAAAAGAAGTACATTACGTTGGAATCATGCAATATTTGAAAGTTTCAATCAGGCAAAAAAGACAGCACATCTAAGAACTCATAAAACAGAAATAAAATAAATAGTACACACATCTATTTTACTTCCAGTTTTAAAGACTGCATCTTAATTTGAAGACTTAATACTTGCCTTACCACTACCATCTCAATTATAAGGGACACAGTGGACATTACTAATTTTTTAGTAAATATAACAGTGACATCATGTCTTTGATTTGTCTGACTGAACTTCTAGATTGCTAAAACTAAATATCCATTGTAACTTACTAGGAATAGGAGATTAAAGAACTTTTTCAAGCTAAATTTCTGAAGACATGAGATAGAATAAAAACGGAAAAAACAAAAGCTAGAACTCATGTCAGTAGCTCCTAGTAAAAGCAGCATGAATTTAAAAGGCATCAGTAAGATACTAGAAATTAAAATGATGAATTGTAACACAAACTGGGTACATGTAGCTACAGACTGCACAACTCAGGAAGGAACATGTTGAAAATAGAATAGTCTGTCTTTAACAAATTGCTTGAATCAAAATGTTTAGTTCTCTGGGCATGCTCCAAATGTGATTTTAATTCTAAATTACAGAAAGTTACTATTTGATGTTTGGTAAGATCAGATTTAAACTCCTCCCTCCTCTCTGAATTCATCTAATGAAAATCAAAAAAAAAAGAAAATGGGTAACAAGCATTAATGAATTGCAGATAACTACTGAGAAGAAAACAAGGAAACTGAGCAAGCTAATTACTGTCACTCATCCTATTTTTTTCAGAGAAAATGATGGATCATTTCTGCCCTCATGTGGTATTAAAATGCATTAGAGATTCAAAAACAGCACAGTCACTGGGCTTACTCTAGGGCCATAATAATAATAAAAACACAATGGAATTACTACCTACACTCCCACAGAATTTTCTAGTCCAAAGAAATAGTCCAACAAAAAGAGAGGAATGAACAGGAAGTGGCATAATATTGCAACTGATTTGGAAAACTACTATTTTTAAAAATTTCACAATACAAAGATTTAAATGGAGGATACTTTGGGTAAGAAATTTTTAGTTCCTTCCTTTAATTTCTCTCTCTCTGGGAAAAAAGACCAGGAAAATATATAGAAAACCACACGTGAAAACAAATGATGCATTATTTTTATTATTTTTCTGGAATAAATCTTGAGATTAGTTTTGCCAGGTCTTAATTCTTTGTCTGTTTGGAAACTATTAAATAAGCTTTTGCCAACTGTGATTAAACATATACCCTGTATCTCTCAATATTTCTATCTTTCTTTTGTATTAGAGAACCTTTTGATTTTGCATCAATATTTCACATGGAAAAGATCTTTTGTCAAAACTGACACTGTAGGTCGATAAGTCTTGGTGTTTATTGTTAGAAAATAATTTGGGCAGTTTTAGACCATCACTGAACGGGAGAGGAACAAGAGCAAAAGAACATTTTTTTCTTTCTTTAGTCAGCTGACATAAGCTTCACTATTTACATCAATAATCACTCAAATTTTACACTTGTATTCTCCAAAAAGGTGTAAACAAAACTGATACATGTGTGCAAGATGGAAATTTAGACTTAAACAGGCAACTTTATTTACACTAAGTTAAAAATAACTTGAACCTCACCCAGCAGTAGCATAAGACTGTACCAGAGACCCAAAAGTTCCCACTGTAGTTTTCAGGTAATGTCAGCTGTTTATATACCAAGAACATAGTGCTGGTAAGGCAACAAGGTATCAGCTGCAGTTAAATATATACATTGAGCAAATTATATTACACATCTGTTTTCCAAATGCATTCACCATCACAGTGCTTAAAAAATTCTCTGAAATTAGTTCAGATAAAAAACTAATTTCATCTGAAACTTCAGTTTCCACAGAAACAAAGTACCTGCTCAATTATCTATTCAAATCCTCTCTAAATTCACTGCTAGCCAAATATCACAGAAAATAAAATACTGAGCTTCATATTAAACATTCTGACAATGTAAAAAGCTGGAATTTATAAAATATCATCAACAGATTCAATAAGTATTTTATTTACACTTCATTTTATCTGTCCATTCACTGTGTAAAGGATCCAGGTACTGTTTACATGACACAAGTGTGACACAACACATTCTGTGCGTCAGAGAAAGAAGTCAGAAATTGAACTTCCAGAAACAAAGTCTATTGCATGAAAGCACCAGACAGAATTACTGCCTTGTGTCACTCAATCTTTTCACCTACTGGAGACTCAGTTCACTAAAGATGTCTGCACTGTTTACCTAGCGATTGTCCGCTGGGCAGCGGAGAAAGGAAACTTCAAGGTAAGCTATAACGTACTTACTGACTGCAACACCTGTTATTTTCAAGTATTTTCATTTTACCAATTTCATGGTTGAATATATTGAAATTGTTTCTTTCACTCTCAGTTTGAAAGGTGGAGACAGTTCAGAGGTTGCTGAGGGTTAAGACGCTGAAATCCAGTGTTTGTTTTATAGAAAATGCAGTACATTAGCTCCAAATTAGTCTTGATAGGCATCTAAACCTAGGGAACATGAACCTATCATCCTTATTCAAATTAATGCCAAGAAAGATGAGACTGCCATCTATTAATTCACTTTGTTACTAAATTTGAACAACAACAACAGCAGAAGAAATGAATTAGAGGATTTATAGCAAATGCAATGCAAAAGGAATTTTATTCCCTTCCCCTCCAATTGAAAGGCCTCAGAGTGTAGGAGCATGCCAGAAAAAACCCTCAGAGGCACAGTTTCATATGGAAGAGGTACTAAATACCTTTTGAAATTCGGAGCTTAGATCTTCGGAGAAATCCCTATATGTAGTGAGATCTCATTCAAGTTTATGGGAAGATCGAAAACTAGGACATTTATGTGAATGTTTAATTCCTAACAAATAATCTTGCAGTCCTTTGACAAACACTGAAAACATTTCAGTTGAGTCCTTTCACCAAAAATAGAATTTGGATGGAAGAGGACAAGATAAATGTCATTCACAACTTTTTGTGTAGTAGAAATTCCACTGTACCAATGGCCTTGACATTTGTACGCATGTTCATGCTCTATTTTTAATAATCTTATTATAATTCTGGGAACAAGAAGACAACAAACCAACTTCTGTCTCAGCTTTTCTCTGACCTAAATTAAGTTTCCAAATACTTATCAGAAGCAAAGGACAGCTTCCTGAGTATTTGAACTTCTACAAAATCTTCTACTACTGCCATCTTGAGGGTGACCCACAGCATAATATTGTTTATTTAGCATTTCTCTTTCCTACTGCCTTGTGGAAAAATGCTTTCTAATACTCCAGATGGCCATGCCAATTCACTACCTGGAAGTTCTAAAAAGAAAGAAAATCTTTTAAGTCAAAAGAAGTGACTTTATTAATTTCAAGGTACCAAACAGAGAAAAATAATCCAATTTGAATAAATTACTTACATTTTCCCAATAACATATTGATCACTTCTAGTAGACAGAACTGAAATGTAAAAGTAGCAACTGCAGTCATAAAAACAGCTTTAATTTTTTGTATAGCTCCCTTTTAATTAGAGGACTGGATTTTTCTAAAGAATGAACTATTGTTTAAAGCATAAGGTTATGTAAATAGTGTAACTATTCAATGTCACAAAACCTTGAAGATGATCACGATCATTTTATGTATATAAAGAATATATATATTATGTTACTCTTGGAACAACCCTTGCATGAGAGGGACCATTAGGTATGCCAAAAGTAATGCCTCCTATTTTGCTCTGTTGAGCCAGAACATCAGGGGTAGATGTTAGTGGCACAATGAACATGTGATTCTATGAATGTGAGTCATCATAACTGCTACATAACTCCTCAATGACTTTTCTGATCTTTAAATTTACATAACTATTTTAATGTAAAAAAGTCTTCAAGCATTTTTAAATAAGATTTCTATACAGAGTAAGAATAGTTCACCTATTTGTTTCTGAAGCAAGTCCCAGATTTTATAACTGAAAAAAAACATAATAAAAACATTCTATTGGAAAAACGTACTTTCAGACAGTTTTATGCATTTTCATTTTCCTATGGTCACAAACTTAGCATATCCTAAGTCTCATATTACAAAATTCTTGAACTTAAGGTTTGGGAATGCACTGAAACTGCTAGATTCAATGGTCAATTAATATGCCCATCTAGAGGGTCATCACATTTTGCCACCAGGCACTTTACAATAGTAGCCTTTGGGGGACTGCAGCTCTTGCCTGCCCACTGACGTTGTAATTAATACTCACAAAGCTTCATTCAACCCCTAAGACCTGCTGCTACATTTTACTGACTCAGGTTGTGAACAGCATGACTGGATGCAGTAAATGATTGTAAAGGAACTCTGTGACAGAAGATTAATTTTTTAACTGATACTGTTGGTTAGAACTTAAATTTTGTTTGAAAGTATCAATTTAATTATCAGTTATTCAGATGCTCAAACCTGTTTAGAGAGGAGCAGCAAGGCTGGTGAAAGACCAGAAAACAAGAATTAATGAGGAGCTACTGAGGAAAGAAGACGTTTAGCCTGGAGAAGAAGAGGCTGACCTAAGAGCTCATTGCTCTCTACAGCTGCCTGCAAAGAGGTTTCAATGAGAAGGTGTCAATCTCTTTTCTCAGATCTTAATCAGCAGGGTCTGAGGCAACAGACTCAAGCTGTGCCAGAGGAGATTTAGTTTGAATATCAGAAAGAACACTGTCACAGAAGGAGTGGTCAAGCATTAGAACAGACTGCCCAGAAAGGTGGCAGTCATCATCCTTGGCAGTACTGGAGTGATGAGTGGATGAGGCACTAAGAGACATGAGTTAGCAGTGGATTATTAGATACATAGTCTATATTCGATAGACTTAATCTTGGAGCTCCTTTCCAACTTAAATGATTATACGCTACTCTGATTCTAGTGGTACAGTTTAAGTTGCCACACCAAACGTACCATAATTAAGATGTATCATATCCCTTACAATCCTATTTCTCCCTAAAGAATCTCTACCATACTAGCTATCAGTTTATTTCTTTAGGGGTTTATATCCCATCAAACGATATCAACACATACTTAGCATTAACTCTGATCATTTCAGCTGCAGATCTCTTTCAGCATGAATGAACTACAAAACAGACCTTTAGAGCTCTGAACATGACGTCTAAAGAAATTTTTTTTTTTCGGTTCCCACTTAAGCTGCTTGTAAGATCTGAGGAAGTTCTTATTTTGAGACAATTTTTAAGTTTTGACGGTTTAAGAGTTCAAAATACAAAGCACTTTCATGAAAACACTGGATTTCATTAGAGATTATTAGAACAATTGAGAGATCTTTTGATAAAGAAATAATTGATCTGTTCTATTCAAAGCGACACTTGTGTGAAGATTAATAAGAAGTATCTCTCATAAAGATTATGTCCTCTGTATTGTGGGAATTCTGTCACCACTGACAACCTAGATTAATTGTAATAAACAGAAATTGTCACTAAACCTCTCAGCTTATGCCATCTAATATTGTGTGAATAAATTTCATTTTCTAACGTTAGGAAACAACCGAGAGTGTAATAAATCACCTACCTAAGTCCTCAGAGAATTTTTGCATAATTTACCAAAACAAATTGATTTTAGCAGAAAAAGCTACTAATTTACATGGGGAGGGATGGTTTTCTTACTGTGATGAATTTAATTTCAATTTCCCTGTTTGCATGAATTCACTTCAGCAGTTCATCACTGCTGGAATTAAACTACAACCATGTTTTAGTAGAGTAGACACATAACTTACACTTCAGTGACAGTAAGGGAGGGTCATGAAGGTGATCAGAAGGCTGGAGCATCTCTCTTATGAAGAACAGTTGAGGGTACTGGGTTTGTTTAGCTTGAAAAGGCACATGTTCCAGGGAGACCTCACTCTGGCCATCTGGTAGGTAAGGAGAGCTTATAAACAGGAGGTGGACAAACTTTTTTCATGGGTAGACAGTGAAAGGGTAAGGAGGAATGTCTTGAAACTAAAATAACAAAGATTTAGGTTAGGCATGAGGAAAAAAAATTTTGCTTAGAGGATGCTGAGGCACTGAAACAGGCTGCCAAGAGAAGTTGTGGATACCCCATCCCTGAAGGCATTCAATGTCAGCCTGGCTGGGGCCCTGGGCAGCCTCATCTGGTGGTTGGCAACCCTAACTGTGGCAGAGGTTGGGAACTAGATGATTTTTGAGGTCCCTCAATGGCTCCCTCAGCCATTCTATGATTCTGTGGCATTATTCTATGAATAAACTTCCTTTAAAAAGGCAAGATGTGAAATCTGCAGAAGATATTTAGTGAAAAACCACTGAAAAGTCCAGAGGATCAACCAAAAGCACAAATAGAATGATACATAATAACATTGAATATTAAGAGATTTTTATCCAAAGACTGATTGATAATTTTATAGTGATGAAGTCTAAGCATTCTATTTTTTTTTTTTTTTTTTAATTCTATAATAGGATACTTTTTCATGAAAGAACAAAGATCTAAAAGATTTCATACAGTGTATGTGTTTGAATCAGGACAGAGTGAACTTCCATTTTTTAATGACAAAAGAATGATATCTGGTACAGACTGCACACCATTTTACTTAGGCAGATGTAAAGATCATAGAGCAATTATTGCCTCCAACAGCCTACTCTGCATCACCCATGCGCTTGAACTCTACTGCTCTATAGAATACATTGCAACTGCCAACTTAAGTGACATTGATTTTTTTTTTTTTTTTTTTTTTTTAGCAAGTTCAGGAGGAATTTTCTGGCCATACATGAGTCGGTGATGGTGTACAACGAGGTGATCAACTCAGTGGTAACATACATATAAAATGTAGATTGAAATCTGTTTATGGGTACATGAAAAAGACTGAAGTCAATTTCTTTCCTAAATCATGAACTGTTAACTTTAACACTCATGATCTTTGTTACAACTTGTTACACATAGTTAAATAGAATGCATCATTGCTACAGTTTTCATCACCAGCTTCTGCAGTAATCCTTCTGTTTAATGATCCTGATTTAAAAATCATTACAGTTAACAACTACTGATATTTTACTTTGAGCATTTTGGCATTCAGAACTGCTTAAATGAAACGGTTTAATCTTATAAGTGACAATAATAGCTCTCATTATACCAACCTGCAAGACTTCCATTCTGCTACATTTTGATATATTGTAGCTTGCTCTGCTATAATCATTAGCATATTATTAAAAATACACTTAATCTTTGAAATCATTATCATAATCATTAGAAAGCTCATGAAAAATTATTTTTTTTGTTTGGAAATATAACTGTTTCCCCTCCTGAACACCACTTTTCCTATTCTCATATCAAAAACAGACTACAGTCTAACTTACAGTTTAAAGATCTGACTTGACCATCCTGTTACTGCAAGCATGCAGAACAGCATATTAAAACTACAAATTGGTTGCCTATTTCATGGGTGCCATTGCCTACCTATATTGTCTTTTTGGAAGCTCTGAGCAGTATTTATTATTGGTTGCTTAAATAATGCTTCTAGCAGTGCAACATTTAAACCCAGACTCAAAATGGGTTTTGAGTTTCTAAGAAGTGATTTCTTTGACTTCTATTTGCTGCATATAGATACAAAAGGTGATATAACTGTCAAAATAACAATAATAAAGGAATATCCCGAGTTCCTACTTATGTACACAAGATAGCATGCTATTGCCAAGATGCAGAATATTTCCAGGAGACATCTCTTTTCCATTTCTACATTAGGGGACAAAATATCAGAATCACACATTAAAATAGCAATCATTTTAAGAATTGGGAAGAAATTCTTTCCACCCTTAAAGGTAAAAACAGAACTAGATTTCTACTTTATATAACAAAGCCTGGAAGCTGTTCTTTGACTGCTCTCTAATATGTTAAGGCCATAAGGTCAGATGATCAGAACTCCTACCTTCCCCAAACTACTTATCTTCTGAAGAGACATCAATACCAGTGAATCTACCCTCATTTCCAGCCACTGAATTTTAGAGTGCTTTCTGACTGATGGTTTGAACGATACAGATGTCAGCTTACATTCTCCTGTGGACATATACAATCACTGGGCTTTTTCACTGTCAGTAATCCAAATACTAATGAGAAGAATGGGTTTTTAAGGGCCTGAACAATTCTCAAGAGGTAAGAGAAAATTCTAAAAGCAGTTCTGAATACAAGCAAAGTGGTATCAGATACACATGTTAAAGCTACACCACTGTGTCACATTTGCCCAGTGATTTATGGCTGTAAGCCACTCATGATGAGAAAAAACAAATTATTAGTGTTGATGTAACAAAGTACTGGAAATCAAAACCTTCTCAGCCGTCAAAAACTGTTTACAGAAGCTAGCATTAGACATGAGAAATCCCACAGAATACCTCAGTACAGTTCATGAAGCACAGATGCCTTGTAAATGTGGGCAGTTTGCTCAGACACTGTCGTTCATTTCGGGAGTAATTCATACTGCAGTGAAGCACTGAAGGATTAGTCAAACACAAGGCCTGTGACTGAGCAAAGAATGATAAAACTTGCCTTTTCAAAATGTCTGTAAGGTATAGTGCTAACTTGAATACAAATTAACATAGAGCTGAGCATAGCAGAGAACAGATCTGCACTTAGAGATCTAGTGAGCACAGCAATGAGTTCGGTACTCTACAGAAGCAAAAGGGAAGCTATTAAAGCTTTACAATTTCAAATTTCTGTCTCTAGAATCAGATAGGATTCAGGGAGTCAAAGTAGGAAACAGGATTAGGGCTGTTTTGGCTTGAACGATCAGCGAGGAAATGGAGAAGAAAATAAAGGTTAAATATTTAATGGAAGAAAAACCTCTTGTGAATACTTCAACATAATACTTCAACAAAGTCAGTAGAGTTGTGAAAGGGAACTGGCTATGTTGCAAGTAATTATGAGGATAAAGATACCTTTGCTATTTAACTTTAGACTGTATGTTTGTTTCCATTTATTTGTCAATTTCAGAAACCCAGTTCATTGAGAACTTAAATAACCCTTTTCTTTAGTTAAATTAAGAAATGTTCAACAAAGCATTACTACAGAAGAGGGAAATCTAGCAACATTAACACTAACAGAAGGGAAATACATGACAATAAGTTTTCTGCTAAATAATCTTAATTAAAATTATCAGAGAATAAAATTAAAACGAGCTGAATAGCAATGGTTGCAGATACCATGCAAAATGGAAAAGACCATGGAAATTCCATACCCCTCTGTGGTTAGGCCACTCTACTTGCAAAACCTGCTGTGCAGACACCATTCTAGGAAGGTAAGGAGACAACACGGATCTTTAACATTTTTTCAGTGCTTAGCTCTAGTGTTGTTTTAAAGCGTGGAAATCATTTAGGAGTGGATTCTAGTATCAAGATGGCGTACAGGCAATGCCTTAAGCTGGAAGTCATTACCCCACAGTTGATGTAGAAATAGTCTCGACTCTGGGCATGCCTTACAGCCCCATAGCACGTGCGGTCTAACAGTCCTTTGCAATGCAGTAAACGCGACATCCGTGATCCTGAGGGTTTTCTGTTTAGCACTCCTGTATCTCATTTATATGCTTTAAAATGATCTTAGCAAAAGATCATCAACTTTTGTGTTGGTCATGAAGAGAAGAATACACTTAAATCCTCATAGCATAAAAGCTTTCTAGGAAGCTATACATCCACTTCTTGGAATTCTACCTGGACAATACCAGCATTAGAACATGTGTATGAAATCCTATTATACTCGTATTTCATGTGCTATAGTACTGTGAGAAATACATTAGAGACAAATTACTTCTGAAACCATACTTTTAAGGATATTCCAAGGAATAATTATTCACATGTCAGAAAGTTCTGTTTCATTGATACCAACAACCCACAATTTTGTACCAAACGGTGGAAATTACACTGATAAAAATATTAAAAGTTATCAATTCCAACTCTGCATATCAAAGCGAATCCCGGCTTCATATTCATTTTCATCTCAACAATGAAATGATTCAATTAAAGTTTTTAATACTCATTTATTTTCCCCAAAATAGAATGTTCTATACGCACTACATATTTTGTTCCATCTTAATATAGGAGTTGATACACCTATTTGTTTAAATTTTAGTATACGAATCTGCATATATTTATCTGTCTCACTAGTGTTGCCATTTAGGGCATATTATACACTTCATGTTAAAGAAACCAATTTGCATTTTAATAAGGAAATTAACTCATTACACAGACTGCATCATTGGAGGCTGACTGCAAGGTAGAAAGTTTTGCAGAAAGCCTGAAGGAAAACCAAACAGCTTGCAGTGGACTCTCCTCTAGATTATTTATACTAAATGCCCTGTGCTTATAATCTGCTACATAACACTGTAACAGTTCCAGCTAATTTGGTGGCTGCAATCCAGTCCCTGATGGCTAAACCACCAAAACAAATTGTCTACATTTACAATCAGACCATAGTCAATGTAAGAATGTCAGAGGATTTTAAACTGATATGCTGGAGCACTACTGAAGAGCAGTTTCACATGAGTAAGGTAAACAACATATTTCCAGAACATCGTGTTGAAGGAAACTTCAACAAATTGGCTAAATAATTAAAAATCCAATCAAATAGACAAAGTGAGAATAACAGACTGAAGTGTTGCTTTTCAATCTCCTGCACAAAGATATGTCACAGTAAAAATGGGATCATCCAGAGAATAACCGGACTAGACCAAAATTTGATCTCATTCTCCTACTTAGATAATGTTATTAATTACATTTATGAGATCATTCATCTCCAAGACTGCAGCAGGAGGTTTTATGATCTGGAAAAAGTTCTGAAGCACTTCTTGCCAAAAACAAGAGGCAACTCGGGAAATGAACTAAGAGCTTAGGAAGACTCTTGCACATTTTAAGTTTGGAAATTAGTTTGTTATGCAAACCAAACCAGTCCAGCTTCATTTTGTAAAAAAAAAAAAAAAAAAAAAAAAAAAAGATGCTAGCCTTGTCTACTTTTAAATACAATATTATTTTGATTAAGTACAGAGAGACTCAAAAATGATTCCCATTTCTGAAGGCTTGATTGTTTGGGAAATACTCCATACTCTATAACTTGGAAGGTAATTTTTTACTTCTCTCCTGCAGCTGAAAAGGTCTTATCCTGCAACAAACACAACTTTACGGTTTCACCTTTATAAGCCCATAAAATGCTTATAGTGTCAGTACATACACATTCTGCAGCGGATTATGGAAGATTTATCAGCAGGCTTGTGCTGTCAGTAGATCAATAATGACATGTATCTTCAGGGAAAGAGAGTGGAGGACACTGAAATACCTGCAGAGGGCATTGATGGAGAAATATCAGCTGACCAAAGATTTCCTTAGATGCACATATTAACACATATCCTACCTGTATGGGTTTTACCCTAGGGATAGGATTTGCCCTACAGAGATTTATTCTGCAAAGGATTTTAAAAACCAAAATTGTTCAGTAGGAAGTTTGTGAGCCAAGAAAAAAGAAAACATCCCATAAGTTTTTCATTATTTACAATATCAGAAAATGAATTGCCCAATGCAGAAATAAGAGATTGAGTATAGAGGTTTTCAGTAGGAGAATACTGTTACGTTACAGGTAATACAGCTGGAAATATATTTGTATTTCACTTAGAAATACTGATAGGAATGTACTGAGCAAAATGGCCTTATAAAGAATTTACAGGAAGAACAAAGCTTCAGCAGAATTAAGAATAGAAAACTGAGCACAGTATCTGACAGTGATTCTGAGGAAAAACACAGTCTACATTAGCAATCCAGTGGTATCTTCTATCATTCAGACTAAAAGCAGTAAGACTCATAGGGAACAGAAAATAGGAGTCCAGGAGTGAGAAACAGTCTTGATTAGCTCTAAGTTTTTTAGATCACAGAGTTGTTGAAAGGAACCTCTGGAGATCATCTAGTCCAAATGCCCCACTAAAGCAGTTTCCCTCACATAGGTTGATGTCTGTATTGATATGTAAAAGCAACTTCTATAAGTGCAAAGTACGGAGAACAAATTAACTAAGCAGTGGAAATTCAAACTTCATTTTGCTTTACCATAACACTACCTCCATTCCTCTGCTTTCAGCAGAGATGGGAAGAACTGGGAGCAAGCACTGTACCCTTCACAGCTAGAATGCCAGCTGCTAATCCAGTTTCTAACACTGAGCAGTCCTGATACATGGAAAGAAAATGTCCCTGAAATACTTCCTCCACCTCTTGCACTGACAAGATTCATTTTAATTTAACTGGCACACCATAGGCAGTAAATACATGACATACAAACAGAATAGGAAACTTTCATACTGTTGATGCCAGAGTGATTAGGTAATTCAGAGGTAAAATCAAAAGGAAACAAAGAACAGTAAATAATTTCACTGCCATTCCTGGAATATGTCATGCAGATTGCTCAAATGCTAAAAGTCATTCTGGAAAGGAGGAGAAAGCTCAGAGAAAGACATAAAACATTATATGAAGACTGCAAGAAAATACTTGCAGCAAGATTTAAAGAGTTTAGTCTATTTAGCTTATCAAAAAGTAGATTGAAAGCAATTAAAAATGATTAGTTCATGCATAAGAAGAAAGTATCACTTACAAAATGGCTCTCTGAGCAGAGAACAATGCAACATGAAAAAAAGCCAGGAAAATTACTATTAAAACAAAGGAACAATTGTTTTAAACAGTGACTATGATGGAACAGTTACAGCAGACTATTGAGGGAAATAGATAATATTCCTTTTCTTCAAGAATAAAGATGGCATGCCATATAGAAATGCAACCATACAGAAATTCATACGATCAAGACAGAGTCATTAGGATCTGATAAAGTACAATAGATAATTTAAGGTAAGGAAGGCCTGCTAATCCAGAAAAGACATAGCTGAATGGTCTATCCATGTTTAAATATGAGCAGTTGCATTAATGACTTAAAAGACACAAAATATAACTCCAATAATTGAGACTTGTGAGCAGCCAAGAGGAAGAAATTATTTTGATGTCCAGTACAGAAATGTCCATTAAAGTGCCTGAAAAATCTCCCCTAATTTAACATGAACGTAATCTCATGTAATTATTTTCTGTTTGGAAATCCATCTTTTTTTTTTCCTTCCTTCGTTTCTAGGGTGTTTTTTTTGTTGTTGTTGTTTGTTTTTTACATTAAATACCAACTTAAAAAAATTCTGGTTACTGAGCTCACAGTTACAGGTATGTACATAATCTGTTCCTTCAGCAGACCAGCATAGTGCTTTGGGATGTCAGTTAAAAAGCCACAATTTATTAACATTTCCTAATCACAGACTTGTTCAGTTGCTCTTGTGATACTTTTGGCTCTGAATATAAATGAGTAGGGAGAAAATATTTGTTACGGTGCATCAAGGGTGCATATTTGTCATGAATCAAGAATTAGAAGCATATCCTAATTAAGTATTTTGACATATTTTAAAAAACTGGAGATACACAGAAGCCATATATCCATACTACGACATACTTGCTAAGAACATAAAGCATTAAGACAAAAGTTAATCACATAAGCATGCATTGCAAGGCTTTAAAAAGTATGCAAAACAATACTTTATGTACCCAGATAAAAGTTACGTTTTTAATACAAATAGAATCTTCTAATCTGTACTCATCTTTCACAGTCATTCATTGCATCACTAAATGTACAGGCATTTGCAAATCTGACCATAACAGCACTAGTATCCCTCTTCCCTCTCAGTACAATTTGGACACAACATCTCCACAGCTCACTGCAATTTCAAAAAGACAGAGGAAACTTCTGCAAGTGCCTTGACAGGCATAGTCATAAAAAGTACATGCCTGGTGCCTATACGTGCTAAAACTTCGCACTGCTTTTAATCTGCAAAGAAAAATTACACTACGTAAGCTTCTCCTAAAGATAGAGCATGAAACAAAAGTTGCATCTGAAAAATGGATACTTACAGACCTCAATGACTATGCTGCATCTGAATTCAGAATAAGATTAATATGGCACTTCCTTAAAGAAAAGGCAAACCCCCTATATATCAGTTAAAGTTTGATAAAATAAAAGCAGATCTCAGATTTCAAATTGTCTTGACCTTAGATGGAAATCTTTAAAAAAATTAGAAAATGGATAAAGAAAATCCCTACTGATGTCAGAAAAATGCTGATAAGCAATATATCAAGTTTGACATCTATAACCTCTGATCAAAATATAAATTGTCCTCTGTAGAAATCATTATATTGTAATTATTTTCTCAAAAGGCTCATGATTATTAAAACAGCACAGGATTCATCACTAAGTGATATTCCCAGAACAAAATCAACTCTAACAGAATAATAATAACCTTGTTGGAAAGATCAGTACAATATGAAACTCACACCTGATAAAAATTAATTTTTTCTGCTGTAGAAAAACTTTTACCTACTCCATATAGAAGATCACAGAACTATGTAAATTATTACATCCCCAAATTTTAATTCCTCACTTTCATATTATCTTGACTACTCTTTTTGGACTCAGCTTCTTTTAGCTACAATGTGAGGAGTAGAAATTTGGCAACGCTTGTCATTTGGCTTATTGAAGAATAAATTTATTAGCCTTTTTAACATGCATCACAAGAATAACCTATCATCAAAAAGCTATTAAGAGTCTCAACAAAAAATGCATATTATCAAAACAGAGTCAATGCTAGACAAATCTGTTTCAGATTCTAAGCAAAATTTTTATCTGAACCATTTTGAATGCACTTGAATAATTAAAAGAAAACTCTACATTACACCTATTGATATTAGTTGGGTAGTTTGACTTTATGGCCTTCGTACATTTTTACTTTTTTTTTTTTGACTATGCTCAATTCACTAACAAAACAGCTATTTTTACTATTAGGAAAAATTCTTATGTCAAATAACATAGCTACAGATATGCAAATAGAACTAGTTAATAAAAGTATAGAACAGTAACAAAAAGGTAAGTGATTATAATCAGTCCTTCTAACAACTCAAACATGTATGTCATGCCTTCAATCACATAAGAAGCTTTCAAAGCCAGTATAAATTTCAAAGATCACTCAAGAAATTGCATGGATACAATCTGAAATTTTTCCCTTACTCTATTACATATTGAGACCACAGTAATGCATTTTATTCTTAAACTTACAAGGAATGGGGACTCTCCAGTAAATTCATCAAGTCCGTTATCTCTTTAGGATCACCCTAAACAGCTGCTGTCATTACAACACCTCAAATGGCAGATAAGCACCTTTATTTGGAACAGCGATGTCAGCAGTTTCTCCAGGAAACTGAATTTGTTACTTCTGATGAACATTCATCTTCTTGCCAGCTCTTGGCTCAATATCCTCAGGCAATATTCAAAATAGAACTTCTCGTATTGGAACCTGTTGAGGTGCCACAGTTTAGTTTAGCTGAAAATTGAGTATCTGAAGGAAAAGACCAGAAATGATCAAACTGACCTCAAGCTAATGCAACAGGGTATACATGCACACGTAAATTTAATATTTGCTCAGTGTGTGATACTATAGAAAATATTACTTTGACATATGCTAAAACATACGTGATACTAGAGGAATACGTATGTATCAGCCTTTACTAGTAAAAAGAAATTTTCCTTGGATGAGATGCATGCTACTGAGGACTTTTTCCTCCACCCAGACCTAAAACATATGTAATAAACAAAGTCAGCTGGAAATTCCAAAACTGTTACATGAAATCTTCAGGAAATACCTAGACAAAGAAATGGGCAATTTGCTAGGCTTTACATTACAAGGAGCAAAGTAATCATTCAGTTTGACTGAAAGTGTTGCTTGCTAGCTGTTGTCAAGACAGATAATTTTTAAACTAGATACAGGATGGACTGCTATCTGCAATCATTAAATTATGCAAAACTTTTTTCATGTAAGAGTATTGAATTGGTGCAATTTTGAAATCCCTGACGCAGAGTCTATGTTAACATTGCACTTTTCTCCTGGATCTCTCAACTCTAAAAATTTTTTATAAAGGCATATTCATAATTGTCCAACACTGCAGCATTTTCAGAAATTATCCTGTCTTGAGTTATCTCTCATTCCATTGGGATATCTACTGCTAAATGCCATTTCACACCTATAGTTTTTTAATGACACTCTTAGTATGATTTTGTAGCTTTGCTGTTCTCTATTCTGGTGATTACATTTCACTTCATGGATACCTGGATTTATTGGTACATAAGCAAAATATTAAAGAAAAAAATTAAAAATCCCTCAAAATTTTGAAAGGAAAACAAACAAGGCATTTTAATCATTTCTGTAAAAGACGTGTTTTTATTCTCATCATTCTTTGAAGGCCCAAATCAGCATAATTACAACAGTTGTACTTTAATACACAGAAGACTAGAATAAACTGTTTCAGGAACTTCTTGAGATTCACCAAATTGGGACTAGGAATATATAATTCCAGTATTACAAATGCTGTCTCAGAACAAAATGCATCTCTTAGCTCTCAACACAACTCTATTGCACACAGTGTGGTCAAACTCACAGGGAGACAGTGGATGTTCATCTTCAATATACTTCTCTCCCTCTGTTCAAGTCTCTTCAGGTGTTGCTATTTTTGTGATATTTTTAGGTACAGACCACAAAAGCAATGTACTTTGGCTCATTTCTTATTGCAGGTAAGAAAGAATGCATGCTAGTGGGTGTGAATTAAAGGGAGTAATAGAGAGAGTCTTACCTATCCTGATATGAATGACCACTTGACCCTTGATTTATGCTGTGAGTAGCATGAACATTAATGCCCTTTACAGATAATACATTAGTCTTATTTTCATATTATGCTTCCATAAGTCTTTGAAATAGCTTTTCTAAAGATGAATGACTAGGCAGCTTCTGTTGAGAAATTAATAGGTTTGCAAACCATAACCAATGGAAACATCATCAACCTACATATCAGCTCAGCAATGTTTTTACTAAAATTGTCTGCAGCTGGGTGATATGAGTGCAATTTATTTTCAAAGGCCATCATTTCAGGCAGTTTCAGATGGCTCTTATGGACATTAGTGGCACTGCTCCACATTAATTGTAGGTATTACATATATGTCTTTTACATCTGCGCTGCTATTCATTGGAAGGAAAGTATGCATTGTAAGTGTCAACAAAGAATTGCAGAATGGTTGACTCTGGAAGGGACCTCCGGACATCATCTAATCCAACTCACCTGCCCAGATCACAGTTATGGCAGCCTGCTCACAGCTGCATCCCCCAGTTGGCTCAGCTTTAGGTCTGTTACCTAAACAGACCTATTATCTTGGCAGTTACACCCATGAAAGCAAGTAGAAAAGAAAAAAAGCTGTTGACAGTGTATCATGGAGTTCCTAAGCAACATCCCAATTAAATTTATCAAAATTTATATGTAATTAAATGAACTAAAAAATGTAGTAAATGAGATTATCACACACACACACACAAAAAAAAAAAAAAATCTTCAGCCCCTAAAAAAAAATTTTTTCCACAGTCATGAAGAGTATAAAATATTAAGTCTCATAGTTGGTGTGAATTACTAAACACATCATGGTTGACCACACATAAAGCACTTGACTCATCTCTTTTAAACATCTCTGGACACTCCAAGAGTATAACAACAAATTGTAGTCATCTTGCTTTTCTAGCAGTAGAAATAATACGATGACTGCTGAGAAGGTTTTGGAGTTTTAGGTGATGGAACAAGTGATACTACTACTAGGTTTATAATATTTTTCTTTGGAGATTTGAAGTGTAGGAAGTTCATCAGTTTTTTCCCGTCTTTCCAGGAAGCTGACCAACGCCGCTAGTAACTCCATCTTTCAGAGAAGCAAAAGAGAGTTTTCCAAATCTGCCCTAGTGCTTTTCCTAATTTGCTACCAAAAGAATATAATTCATGAGTTTTACCATCATTTTTCATTTTCAGTCTTTACTCATGAACTCCTGTAACTTCTATCATCCTCTTATGCAAGAACACACAGGATCTCAGTGGATAAAGAAATGAATGTGTAATTCATGCTGTAACAGCGGCCTGGAAATGTTTTGTGATTGGCAGAATTCTGAACTACTTAGAGTAACTCATCAAATCCTTGGATAAATCTCTGTTTATCTGTTCTCTTCGCAGAAGTACAACAGAGTCACTAGGAAAAGTAAGGCTAGAGCAAATAGTGTGGCCAGCAGGAGCAGGGAGGTGATCATCCCCCTCTACTCAGCACTGGTGAGGCCGCACCTCGAGTACTGTGTTCAGTTTTGGGCCCCTCACTACAAGAAAGACATTGAGGCCCTGGAACGTGTCCAGAGAAGGGCAACAAAACTGGTGAGGGGTCTGGAGCACAAGTCTTACGAGGAGCGGCTGAGGGAGCTGGGATTGTTCAGTCTGGAGAAGAGGAGGCTCAGGGGAGACCTCATTGCACTCTACAACTTCCTGAAGGGAGGTTGTGGTGCAAAAGGGTCTGGCCTCTTCTCCCAGGCAAATAGTAGGACCCGAGGAAACGGCCAGAAGTTATATCAGAGGAGGTTTAGGTTGGATATTAGGAGAAACTTTTTCTCTCAAAGGGTGGTCAGGCACTGGAATGGCTGCCCAGGGAGGTGGTGGAGTCGCCATCCCTGGTAGTGTTCAAGAGGCGCCTGGATGAGGAGCTATGAGAGATGGTTTAGTAGCTTGTGGCACTGATAGGAATGGGAGGGTGGTTGGACTAGATGATCTTGCAGGTCGTTTCCAACCTTATGATTCTGTGATTCTGTTAGAGCAGTAATTACTACACAGGTTCATTATATAGTCCACATAGAAAGAATATTCGCACCAGAATCCCTGAAAATTTCATAGAAATTAAAGTTCAAACACAAGTGCGCATTTTAAAAGAGAAAAATCACTACCCTAGCACATGATGCTTAAATTCAAATTTCAGCATTTTTTCCAAAGTAGTTTATAGTATAGCAGAAAATATATCTATGCATATTGAGAAAGTATTTCTAGCAAGTGTCATCACTTGTTTCTTATGTCATCATAATATTCATTAAAACAAATTTTAGTCTCAACAAATTCTTTTCATTATTAGAGATGTATATTCATAAAATAATTTAGTTTCACATTTGGGAATTGCGTATTTCATTTGCATCAAACCACACTTCTAGTGGGTTCAGTAAGTAAACCACTCTACCTAGTTTCTGTACACACATTTCAGAATTTGAATACTTACATGGATACCATTTGTATTTGCTGCCATACCAAATTTTAGCTTAATTTATCAAGCTTCACAAACATTCCTCCACAATATCATGATTAAACAAACATTAAATCACTAGATGAATCAGAGCTTCCATAGCATTTTCACAGAATATTTGTTTGAATTAGGAATAGTTTTAGCTGAGTTTCCTTCACATTCCATTACTAGAATAGACAGATAACACAAATTACCATAATACTTGACTTCTTTCTCTCTGTATAAGCTTTATTGCAACCCCTGTCAACTGTGTTGCCGACAGTGCAAAGGAAGATTTAGATTATGGCAAAAACATAACAACATGAGAAAAATATTAACAAAAACATGCAGAAAATACAATCTACTTTCTCATTCTGCAGTGCAGATTTGTTGTGCCTTCGCACAAATGAGCACAGGTGAGATTGATTCTAAAGGCTTGGACCAAACACACTCGATAATAGCAGAAATCTCAAAGTGATTTCAAAGGACTTTACATCAGATTACATAATCTGGAAGATAATCTTGCTATGAAGTAGAATTCAACATCAGACCCGCTAATTTAAACTGCAACAATTAGCCCTTAAACCAGAATTCACGATGAAAAAAGACCTGAAAATTAAACTAAATTCTACAACTGATTATTTACAGGAGCGTTAATGATCTCTGCCTATCCTGAACATTATGTCTGGGAGTCCTAGAGATAACATGGAAGGCAGTTAGGGACGGGTACATTTTCTCTCCATGACAATTCCTTGTACAAGCAAACAAACATTTCCCATTACTAGAGCACTCTGAGAATTTTAAATTTATAGCAGCAAAGAATTCCTTCTTTATATCTGCCAGACACATCTTAATTCTTTGCACTAATTTCCATCCAAAAAGGTTTAATGCACAAATTAAGTCCTTTTATTAGACCAGAGACACATTTAAAAATACCTCTTACAACTGTAATCCGTCCTTTACTATCTTACTGATCCAGGGCAATTCAAAGTGTCACAGGAAATACAGAATGAAACAATTTATTTTAACCTTCTTTGTTTAATGATGCAATTGGTTCCCATATTCTCAGCAGGCCAAACGATTGTCTTTTCCTTACCATCGCAGCCCAGATCTAATGAAAACTATCTTTTGATCAGTTTCCCTTTCAATTCCCATACTGAACATAAATGTCAGAGAAGGTTTAAAAAATTATTCCTTTGTCAAACAAAGCAAATACTAATCTAAAACTACAGCTAAGCTCTGCAAAGCTAATTTCTAGACCTACATTACCCCACCAGCCAATAAGGACTATTTTGGATGATCCTTCTTACGGTTCCCCGTTTTACAGAGTTAAAGATGCCCATTAATCTCTAAAGCCTGCATTCAGTATATCTGGTCTTGCTTCACTCTACCCATTCACTGTTCACATTCTTTAATGTGACACTGACTTTGTCTACCGTGACAAAAGTAAATGTGGGCTTTGTCTTTACAAGAAAATGATTTACTTCTACTTCCAAGGCCATTTAAAAAAAAACAAAAAAAACAAAAAAAACTCACAAGCACACATTTTACTACACTTCAGAACTTTTTTTTCAAGAAGAGCAGCTTATATTTTGTTCAGAGTATATGATCTAGGGAATGATTTTAAATAAGCTAAGCTATTTTTGTAATGTAAATGCATGACCACAGGAAAGAGCGACATATTATATCCAGGCAAGTTGTTTGACACACAGAAATGCCACACAGTAAGCACTTCCCAAGACAAAAATAAATGAACTTTCGCTGATCATAGAATCATATAATCATTTAGATTGTAAAAGACCTTTACAATCATCACGTCCAACCACCACCAAGTCCACCACTAAATCATGTGCCTAAGCACAACATCCACATATCTTTTAAGCATCTTCAGGGAAGGCGACTACCACTTCTCTGGGCAGTCTGTTACAATGCCTAGCCACTCTCTCCACGAAGAAATTCTTCCTGACATCTAATCTAAACCTCTCTGATGCAATTTAAGAACAACGCCTCATGTCCTATCACTTGTCTCATAAGAAAAGAGACCACACCTTCTTCCCGTAATCTGCTGTCAGGTAGCTTTAGCAAGCAATCAGCTTTCCCCAGAGCCTATTTTTCTCAGGTCTGATGTACGCTTTCAATTTCCCACAAAAACACCTCTAGTCATTCTTCCAAGTACAGCTTGCATGGAACCCACGCCCAGTGCCACTTTCTCCATACAAACTCTTACCCACTTCCACTTGGCTTTTCACAGTTAACTTTAATCACTAATGCTGCCTACTCACCATTTTTGTAAATCATAATACTCTAAAAATATAATGGCCTTTCCCAAAAGTAAACAGCACTGATAATTACTGTGCATTATCTTTTCTTCTGAGTTCTTATCATAAATCTACAACTCATTGATTGCTTTCCTACACAGTAGCTGTGATATTTTTTATTATCTTCAGCCACTTTTAAGATGCATTTATAAAGAGCTTGAAATTGCTGGTTGTAAAGAAAAGGAGACAAATATTCTGCTAAATTCTGACAGAAAAAAAATGTAATAAGTTCATTTTTTCAAGATGCCATCATCTACCCACTAGCTGTGGTCAGTTTTATCTCATCCTTAAAGGTTTCCTCTTCCATTACTTACTTTGTATGACAGCTGTCACTGCCTTTTCCTCCATTCCAACAGCCAATAAGTGGTATAACGCATGCACATTGCTGCCCAAAGAAACATCAGAAACAAGAACATTACAGCACATTCAAGCTGCTTATGCATGTTCATATCAAAAGCTGGTATTCTGGATATGATTGGTACAGGTCAGACAGATTCATTCTGACTTTGAAGCGAATTCTGAATTAGAGTGAATATAGATAGATGAAAGTCCCTGGAAGTCCAGCCTAGATCAAATAAACCTACAATTTTCAATATGCATCTGCAGCATTTAGACCAGACAAAGGCCTTGGTAGTAGACGACAGATTCCTTGTCAGTTGTCATATGTAATTTATACCATCGTTTAGACACAGGCGTATACTCAGGACTGAATTGACTGCAAAGAACTTATTGATGATAGCCTGGTGAGATCTAGTGTGTTTGCACCCAATTCTCATTGAAGAAATAGCACTAGCAAGGAAAAAAAAAAAAAAACAAAAAACAATATCAGGTTGCCAAATTCACCAAAAACTGTGAAAGAATTGCATAGACAACAAGCATTATATTCTCACTGAAGTTCAAATATAAAACTTGATAATCACATAGAAATAGAGATTCTCAGCAAGCTTCAGCAGAGTGGGCTACCTAAAACTTCTAAAAAGCATTCAAATCTGCCTTTGTAAAGTTACTTCAGACCACACGCAAAAAGGAATCTGGATTTCCAGAAATAATTTGTGTTGCAGTACTGAGTTTGAAGAGCTGGCAAGTACTTTCCCAAAATCATCTCCAAATTGGCCATACAGTTTGGCTATACCCTCTGACATAGTAATTCACTCACCAGTAACATGAAAAACGAGACATAAATAATTCTAGCTTAGATCATCTTTCCTGGGCTTCCACATGTGTAAGTCCTGTGACAGTTTTGTACAGTGGCTTAGTTTCAAAAATCACTGAACCCCAAAAGCCTTAAATGAGCTTTACCTTCCTGAAACTGAAAATAAAAGTCCAAAATCCAGTTGCTGAAAAGCTTTCCTAAATCTCATTGCAATCACAGTGCAGAATTTCATAGACCATCATACTCATAATACTTCACGAAAGTATTCCTCTAGCCATAAAAGATTGAGTTTTTTTACGTAGAAACTTCTTTACATTTACTGTAATCTTCAAAAAATTAGGTTCTAAAATTACCATGTTACATACTAATACAGACAGAAAAGTAGTAGATCAACCAAAAACCTGAAATGCATTGATACTACATGTTGAGGATACCGAATTTGAGGAGCGGAGGTCAAAAGTTTGAAGTAACCATACTAGCAACTGACCACTTAAAAGACAAACTGTAAGTAGAAGCTAGAAAATATCATGCATTACACAACAGCAAAAAAAAAAAAAAAAAAAAAAAAAAAAAAAGGCAGTTGGTGAAATCAAACTATTTCTAGAAGCAGTATTTAAACACTGCATTTCATGGAACTTGAAAAAAAAATTCTAACTCAATAGACATCATACTATTTATATACAAAAAAAGAAGTCTGAAATGGAAAAAGATTTTCCTCACAGAGAGCATGAAAACAAAAACAGAAACCCACTTAGGTAACTAACAAAGTATAACAAGTGAAATTCAATACAAGGAAAAAATACTGAAGCTAAAAACAGAGGAGAAAAGACCTAGATGTACAATAACTGAAAATAAAAGTAGAACCCTCTTTACAGCACGGGGGCTGAGCTCCTATAGTTTGTAGCAGAGACAACCACTATAACGTACTGTGAAACAAACGGACCTACTGCAAAGAAATGCATGTGTTCCAAGAAGGACAGAGCAAGGCTAAAGAGACCCTTAGATCCAGCAACGACTGAGGCTAATAGAACTCAAATACAGGAAGTAGAAGACAATCAATAGCACAGCTTGAAGCATGGGAGCCTGTAATGACAGTCATCATGGCAAGCATGTGGCTGTAACATTCAACTATGGATAGCATTATCTTGGAATGACGTTCATTTTACTTATACAAGGAAGAGTACATTATTTGAATGTAAATACTGTGACTGATACGAATTAGTTCACTGTAATCCCTTTCTCTCAATTCCGCACTACTGATTCTGAAACTGCCTTGAAATATTCAAATCCATAGAATTAAACCCAGTATGGTCTCAGGAAAGTTATGTAGAATAGTTTTCCAACACCATTTATAGGAACGAGCCAACTAAAGTTATGTCTCATTCTTCTAATGCATCAATCATCGTATTATCCAAGTGCTTTCCAAAAATGAACATTTTCACAAAAATGAGAGCTTCCATACTGGCCCAAGCAAAGGGTCTCTTTTCCCTAGTTTTTCAGCTATTAATTATTACAACTCCAAAGTCTTATTTAGGAAAGAGAACAGAGAAAGTCGAGTACTTACAGACTTGTCTCTCAGTAGTTTACATTTATGGATTTTCTCACCTGGATGAGGCCTTACACTTCATTATTATTAATGGACTTCTCCATTATTTTTAGCCCCACCAAAATCCAAATACATGATAAGCTTCCAGACGACCGTAGTTTCAGAACTTAAAAAGGTGAACGGTAAAAGCAGAATATTTAAATTGAAATACAAAAACTGAAGCAAATTTTCAGCATTTTACCCTCAGTCTCAGATGTAAAGAATTGGTTTGAATAGAAATTCAACTGTTAAACTCAAGATGGCAGTGGTATCACACAAAGTTTCCTTCTAGCTAAAATATTCAATTCTACAGCCTCAAGAAAACCAAATACTGCCTTTTGTCATCCTCAATGCAAAATTGAAACCATTTCAGGCAGCTGTTCTGAAAAATATTTTTAGCCTGTTTTTTTTCTCTAATTTACAGTAATGTATATATAGAACAATAACTTGTCCACAATGCATTAGGATGGAAATAACATCTAATGAGCTTAAAGTTTTCTCACTTTTTTTTTACAATTTTTTTTTTCCTCCAGTTCTAAGTTAGAAATGCTCTCTCTGGAAGGCTAAAGTGGGAAAATAATAGATGTCTCAATTCCTCAAAAAGACTTCACTTGTTAGAGAACTAGAGAATGGAAGACAGAGACAAAGTGCTAAGTTTCTTGGGATAGTCTGGAATGTTTAATTTAACCTAAAAGAAAATACATAATTCAAAAAACACCACACACAAAGAAAAATGTTTTTTGAGAAATATTTAGAGATGAAGGTTTGCTTTTTTTTTTTTTTTATCATACAGAACTTCAATTGGAAGTCCATCATAAATGAAACGGTAGCCAATCTTCCCTATTTATGACTAGAAAGATATTTAGAAAGCTATTCTTCAGCATTTCTGAAGGAAGAAATCTTTTCCTTCTGAAGGAAGGAGAGAGAAATCCACAGTCAATCTTACTGTTTCACTTTTTCGCATGCATAAAAGTTGTAAGTATATAGTCAGGATACTGGAGTCAAAGGGATTTTTGAAAAACATTATGTTTTGTCGATTATTGGTAATTCTAGTTTACACTATTTGAAGATTTGTCATGCGTTATTTCAAAAATCCTTTTATTAGCAGAATCCTGGACCCTCGTCCCTTCCTTGTATGCTGACATCTGTTGTTTAGTAGAACACATTATCTCAATTGCTTGATTATTTTCTGCTTATCTGTCAACTTGCTTAAAAAGAGTGCTTTTTTTTCCATAATCAGTACAAGCATTTTTCTCCCTTTCTTTATACTGTAAAAATGTATGCTCTTCCCATTTATTTCTGGCCAAAAGGTGAGACCAAGCAAACGCTTCTATTTTGGTGCAAGCTGTAGTTGAGAGCTACTTTGTCTGTAGCTGTTACACACATCATACCATCCTTCACTGCCGCATTTACAATTTCTGTGCTAGAAATCAGTCACAATACTAGATGGAAGAAACATGGATTAAGGTGGGAGCATAAAGCAGAACAATACTTAATTACATTACTGAAACAGATGCACCATGGAAGATGAGAGCTGAGATCATCGTTCTACAGACTTCCATTAAAAAAGTAGAGAAGAACAAAAGATTGCAATCCTTCTTCCTTACTTATCACATCTGAGGTATCTGATGCTCCAGTTATGCTCAGATTACTTCCCTCTCCACATTCCTTCTTTAAAACTGGATAAATAGTGTCTTCAGTAAAGCAATTCAAACTACAATTCTGAGGAATTCTAATTTACCTAGTGGTTAAATCTACCAGCTTTAACTAGACTGATTACAATACGATTTCATAACTTAAATTTCTAATTATTGCAATTGCAAATGCCTGTATACAACATTTTCTAGTTTCTAGATCTGTTCTGGGAATCATGGGATTAAAAATGTTGTGCATAGCATGTGACTTATTTTGTTGGATTGTAAGGCTTGCAAAGTATGCACCTGCTGATACAATTGACTGAGATAGGAAACCTACTCTCGTTTCTCTTCCCCAGGACTCAAAGCCAACCACTCAAAAAAAGTCTCTTCGGCAAGCTGAATATCAAAAATATTACTGGATCTCTGCCTGCTTATCCCCCTTTAAAGCTATGACTTTGCCCACTGGAGGCCTCAGCACAGATGTATGGCTACAAATCCTGATTTCAGCCAAGTTAACAAGAGTGTTTCTCAGTCATTTTGATTTTAAACCATGTGCATCACACCTAATGGTCAATTAATTAGCAGACAGTTTTGAATTTCAGTATCCTTACCTGTATGAAGTACTCAAGATCACGTGATTCCTACATTCATACTTCTTAAGGCTAGCTACTTGGATTCCGTTCACATACGTGCTTTAAGTTATGCTGCAGCATATGTAAATGTGTTCTAAAAATGTTCAATTATAAAAAATTATTTAAACGAAAGCTATAGTCTAAATTTTTTACTTTACTAATAGAAATAACAGCACTGATGGCAATTACCTTAGTGCTGAATTTTTGTAACTTTACACTAATCCAACTCTCACTCTTTACCTTAGTATACGTTGTGCATTAATTGTATTATTTTTGGCTCCATTTATAGCCTCATGAAAACTACGCAACCTATTTTAATATTCTTTAGTCTTTAACAAGTGAGACTGGGAATTGAGGAATAATCAGTAATGGTTATCTGCCTTTCCTATTTAAAAACAATAATGATGTTCACTCATCCTGAACAAGGCCTTTAATTAATCATTGTAGTAATGCAGACTGAAGTCCCAGAGTTAATATAACTGATGCATAACAGTAATATAAACTCCTGCTTAAATGCTTTTGTTTGGTGAAGAAAAAATACATCTATTTGCAGTACTACAGTAAAATTAAAATATAGCCTCATTACTCTATTAATCACAATATTTTCAAGCAGGAGTACTTATTTTCACATACGCACATTTTAAATCATATAATGACTGACAACTATACTTTATTTAGAGGATGGATTATCAGAAAGTGTAAAAATAAAGATATTCTTACATACTCAATATATTTTTAAGCACTGCTTTGAAAGCAGTGTCCCCTGTTTTATTATGTTGGCCCACAATTTCAGAGGTAGATGTTGGAGATATGGCAGTAGAAGGTGAACGTTCCTGCCAATATTCCATTACATTTTGTTATCACGAGACAGATAGCAGCAGAGAGGAAGACCAACAAAATAGTATCTGACATGGAAGTGTGGATAAAAGAAAGGTGTGGCATTGAATTCCTCCATGTGATAAACAGTCCTCCATTAACATTCATTTACAATTGCTAAACATTTATGAAGACCAAATATCAGCACAGAAAGGTGGTGGAGAGAACATTTCAGCAGCAACAACAGCAAATCACCTGTTTGTGTGCAGATTATTATTTATTTTTTTTTAAACAAGCACAGAATGCCAGCTTATGTTCATTGCTGGCAAAAAATGCACATCTAATTGTTGAGACTACATAGAAAAATAGTATTTTGCAGCTGAGAATTTTCTCTATCAAATAGTGCTCTTTGCATGTGTTGTAGCTTTCACGGAAATAAAGAGAAGGCATTGCTTCTGGAGCAACCTATATATTATTTATTAATATATACAATACATATATAAATTTAATCCTCACTCTCACAGGCCATTTCCTCCCCTACGTAATTTTCATTCTATTTTACAACATGTAACTAAATTAGACAAAGCATCGTTTAACCTCAGGGTTTTTGTTATTGTTCTTTATTTGTTGTTGTTTGTTTTAAAGATTTCTGCTTTAATGGGAATGGGGAACACTACAAAACCATGTGCATTACCTCAAAGACTAATACCCCTATTGACTGAAAATTAACATTCATCTTCTATTTGGAGATGTTCATCTTCTATTACTCGATAATAGCCTAATTAGATTAGAAGTTACCCAGTGCTGTACCTTTTTCCAAGTGAATAATTCAAATGAAATTACTAATTAAATTCTTAAGGGAACCACATAGCTATTTATGATGATAACTTGGAGGTCCCATCAAAGTGGCCATGCACATATCTCTTTCTACTATCAGACTTCAGTATATCCCCCTAGGTTGGAAAGGCTGTAGAAGTAAGGACTATACAGATGGATTCTCTGAAGAGCAAGAATTAACTGTGCAGGGACTTAAACTATGGGTCTAATGGAGAAAGAAAGTAAAACATAATTAACCAGTGGCCTGAAAACAAAAGGGGTGCATTTTATCTCTATATTCAATACTATATATACACACTGTTACACTCTGAAAGGCAGTGAATCCTCTACTGCCACTGTTATTTTTGACATCACGTAGATGTGTCAGGATTTCTAATTCTTTACTCAAACCTTACGATGGCTTTCTCTGCCTCACCTATTTCAAAATGCACATACCCCAAAAAAACACATGCATAAGTATATAGATATAATTAACTTCATTGGCCATCTGAAATTACCTACAGTTCTGCATGGACCATTCTCCTACAAATATTGTTCAAATGAAAATGAAAAAAGAGGAGAGAAGTTGAAGGAAAAAAGAAATAAAAAATGCTGGGTGACATGGCATTCCACAGGCAGATACTGTGTCTTGCATTCCAGGTTACTGTGGACAAATCTGTGCTTTCATTCCCAATTTAAAAAAAGCGATGCTCACTTTTTCCTACAAAGATCATCAGGTCACAAACACACAAATTAATCTGTGGTAATTATCCACCTTGGCAATACAGAAATCAAAGTAGTAAGCATTTGTCCTGATATGTAGAAAACTGGTACAAGCTCTCCACATGAAAATTGAACCTGACTCTTAATGAGGAGATCTGGATAGGTGGTCAGGTTTTGAACTTAAAAACACTGAGAAACACTTTCTAAGAATATTTCTGTCCTTTTAATTAGAGTCTTTTTTCATTTTTCAAATTCCTTTCTCAACAATCTTGTATTTTTTTTTTTTTTTTTTTTACAGCCTTGCCTTTTGAGGGGGAGGCACAAAGTGAGCTAGATACATTGAACACGGGGATATCAAAGAATGAATTTCCCCTGTCATTTTAACCACATGAAAGCTCTCCAAATGTATTCCCTTGCTTCTTTTAGTGGTTTGTATAATGAGATCAGTAGAAGTGAGCACTAACATCTCCCTGTTCCATTTGCAGCTGCTAGTAGCTGAAGGATAACTGTGCTATGGTAATGAATCTATTTGTACAGGGAATATTTGTTACTGCATTCTTTTTTTTTTTTTTTTTTTTTTTTTAAATGTTCTAATAGTTTTCTTGATTTTGAGGAGGGAAGGAAAGGGGAGAAACGAGCAACAGGGATGACTCCTGCCTCATATTTTAAAATCAGAAAACAAATAGGACAGAACTGAGATGATGGCGTAAGATGACAGATGATAGGCTATGAATGAAGGTTGTTGTGTAGGTGGCTTAGCAGTTGAACAAGACCTGAGCTGAGATGTCCAGGATGACTTACATCAATCTTCAGAAATAGAAATAGTAAGATTCTGAAAGCATGAAGTGTTATAGAATACACAGAATAGCATATTGGCTGTGGTACAACACAAAGCCCATATCCTCTCTTGAATCCCTCAGTTTCACTCTGTGGCGCTGAATTGTGCTGAGTATGAGCACATGAACTATCACAGATTTTGTCATCTCTGAAAAGTTCCACAGTGTTTTATTACAGTAGGTCTGTGGGAAAAGAGATTTAAACTGAAAAAGATGCACAGGTCCATTTTTAGGCAGATTTTTTAGAATCCTTGAATTAGGATTCTATATTCATGCTATCATAGGACACCTCTAATCTCTCTAAAATTAAAGTTGATCCCATGCTCTTCTTCCACTCTTCCCTCCTACTACAGCATTCCTCACCAAATCAGTTATTTCTGCCTCAGTGAGTTCTTGCATTCTCAGACCATAGGTTCTGATAATGCCTGAGTATCTACACAATCAAAAAGGCAGTGGGTTTCTAAGGCAGTGGGTTTTGTGATATAAGAAGATGGAATCTTCTGTGTGAGGTAATCAACAGAAAGTTGCTGCTGTCCAGGTTAATAGTCTCTGCATTTGCTCATTTTGTATTACAAGCCTGTATGGATCACTCTAACATTTCCATGCTGAAATGTGTGGAATCACAGAATCACAGGATTTGGAAGGAATCTCTGGAGATAACTAGTACAAATGCCTGCTAAAGCAGTTCCCTGCAGTGGATTTCAAGAGGAGTCCAGGCACGATTTGAGTATTGCCAGAGAAGGAAAGCTCAGGGCAGCTTGTGCCAGTGCTCTCCCACCCTCACAGGAAAGAAGTTTATCCTCATGTTCCTATGAAACTTTCTATGTTCTGATCTGTATGCACTGCCCCTTGTTCTGTCACTGGACACCGCTGAAAAAAGCCTTGAATTGACTCCTGCCCATTTAATATTGGTCAGAAAAATACCAGGTTGTAGTGAGAGGGAATACTGTAGTTCTTGTTAATGTCGTTTGCAGATTAGCTGTTGTTAAATTGAATATGTCAGCAGTTCTTAGTTCACTTGAACAGGCTACAGAAAAACTGTTCCCTACTATTTTTTTCTAAATGTTTGATGCAGAATGTCATTTTAGACATTCACAAAAAAATGGATCAAACATTGAAATAGTTGCTTTGTTTGCCAGAGAACAATGCCAACTGTCAGCGTTTGAATTATTATAGAACCATCTGACGTACACAAAAAAGACTGTACTCGACTTGCCTTGTATTGCATCAGCAAATAGAATTACTTAATGGAATTACAATTGAGCTATACTGTATACTTCCATTTCAGTTACAGTCTTTGTAAACTGCCTCTCTTTGTACTTTGTAACAATAATATTAAAAAGTTATATTAAGAGCAGGGTGCTTTGTTAAACACTTTGATGTGGTATGTTTCAAAATACCATTAAGCTTAAGAAACAACAATAAAACAAGTTTCACAAATGTTCTAGCAGTTATTTTTAATTACTTGAATATTTTTATTTTATATTAATATTATGTAAACATATCTGGCTCCTATTATTTAAGCTATATGGTTAAAAAATATGAATCAAATGAATTCATGGCAAGAGCATTATCACAATAGGTCTGATTCCTGTACCCAGAGGTAAACACTGCAAAAAAAAAAAACTAGTATCACACACTGGCAAGAAAGAAAATTCAAATTGTTTGTCAAATGTCAGTAAATATACATAACCTGAGTGAAGCATCTGTTAAAGTTTTCAGTTACAGTTGTGTTTTTAAGCTGATACACTTTCTTCTGCAAGATGAACCTTGCTCAGCATGAAGTACTGAGAAGTGTAAGATATAAGCATCATGCTAGCAACCTATAATATCAACAAGTCAATAATAGAAAACTGTTTTCTTCTTCTGATTAGAAGTGGACTGTTTCATTACTTCTTACAATCTCTATTTATTGTAAGGCAGAATTATATATCTTTTTCCTTCATTGTGACCAAATTACTTCAGGACATGTTGAACAGATTCTGGTCTCAGTTAACCCGATTTGCCCAGCTATGCTCTAAGTGACAGGGGCTTCATGTGCTTAAAGACGTTTATGATGTAGGCATTACCTGGAGACACTCAAAATAAACTGATTTTTCCAGAAAACTAAAAACAAACAAACAAACAAAAAACCCAAAACTTTTGTTTAAGACATTTCTGAAAGAAACAAACTAAAAATTAGAAAATACAGCACATTTAAAGATACTGTTAAACATTGTAAGAGGATAATATTTAAGTAAATAAGTTTTAGAAAAGTTCACTGAGCTACTGATGAATCTTGCCATAATTATTTTTGCTACAATATGCTAAAGCTCTAAATAATTAAAAAAATAAAAAGGACTTGTTCTGTTAAAACTTGAAACTGAAAGATGTCTGAAAGAACACCCTAATCCTGTTTGTACATGTGTATGTCTCCCAGCTCACTGAGTGTTTATACATACCTAAGCATTTTTTAACATTCAAATTCTCAATCAAAAAAAAAAAACAAAACTAAATATCCTACTTTAGGTGAGACGAAAGTGTAACAAAACATACTTCCTTAAATGAAAGTCCGCTATGATGCCTGCTCTTGGATAGCTTTTCAAGGAGGAGTAGCACAATACCAAGAAGTTAAAGCATGAAAGTGTGAAGTAAATTAGAGTGACCTGAAGTCAAATCCTCATCAAATTGACACATGGTGCTTCACAGTTCCATCAACAAATACATACATACATTCAAACAAGAAATGATGTCATATTAACTGTCACCTGAATAACCTTATTTCATATTAGATTTACCAATACTAGAGCAAAACTTAGAGCAAAAAGGTAGAATTGGAGCATAAAAGAAAGATTTTTGAAACGTAACAGTGAAGTTAGTGTCACAACTGTCACAATCCTTACCTCACTCAGGTGTGTTCATTTTTTCATATTACATCCAGCTGAAGTTACATCAGTATTTGTAAAGGAAAGGAAGAGCGGAGAGAAGCTGAGAGTGTTAGGAAATGATTATCTATGTGCAAAAGATATATTACTGATCTGTGAGCTAGTTTTGTTTTCTCTTACTTGCTTCCTGTTTCCCATCTTCACTGAAGATGCAGCGATGGTATTTTTAAGTATAGCTTCAGCATACGTATCACAGACATTTCCACTGGTTTCAATGGAATCCAACTGTAAAGAAACACATAGGATTGTTACTGGAATCAACAGAAGAACCAAGAGTTTAAGAAAAACTTGGTGTGTATGATTGCATGGGAGCAGCAAATGTTTTGGAATTTAAGTGGCAAAACCAAGCTGTTTTATGAAGAAACAAAATATATTGACAATCACTATCAGCAAAAGGCCTGCCGTTCCATAAATGAGCTCACTCAAAAACATTAAACTAGAATTTCTTAATGAATACAATATTCTAATAGAGTAACAATGTAACACGGTTCTTAACATTTAAATCACATAATGCTTAACACTACAGGACTTCCGTACAAAATTTTAAGTTATTTCAAGTAATACGAATAAAGATCAGTGAGAGAATCCCAGCAAGTATGGCTGTGGCTTTTTTTCCCCCCCCCATGACTTCTGAGCAATTAGTCAGAACTGAGAAACAGGATAAAAATGATGTATCAATATACAGAGGCTGTCGTCATCATAATGATCACTTGTCTGTATTTAAATATCTAATATTTTACTCACTGCATGACAGTTTGCTGTTAAAGTTTTTGTCTAATTCTCTAAAAGAAGATAATAAAAGTCCAAGTTTCCTTTGGGTTGCTGTTGCTTCAATTTATGAAAGCTTTCTTAACTGTTAATAATTCCATTTCATTCAACTTTCATTCAGATTGTCTGTCCTTGGACATCAGCATTTTATTAAAAGCTAGCTAGCTACAATAACATAATTCCCTTTTTTCCTGTTATTCCATTCAGTAGCATGTAGCTGATTACTAGTTACACAGGTATGTATCACTTGATTTCTCATGACCATCTTCTGAACTCTGATAGACTTCAAGTCAAAGGATTTCACAGCTGCATTTTATAATGGATGGTTATATTGGTAGGGATTCCGAGGTTTGGCAGCACAGCACAGACTGCAACAGAGCACTCTTACCCAGTCATTCTTTGCCAGCTGTTGTCAGATTATGCAAAAAAGTTTCCAGGACTGACTCTGTTTAACTTCCTGTGTACTTCTGTGCAATTAATGCCTGACATGTAGCTAATTATTGAATTGACGTGACTAATCATTCCTATATATATTCTAGGCTTTTTGTTCATATAGACATTGTGACTACATGCAAGTTTGTATGTAATCTAAGCACCTTTCCTCACTTGAAACTGAGGGATACATATGCAAAAAGCACAACTTGACACACAAACTTGAACTTGCCACAGAAAACAGCAGTAAAACTATTTCACCTCACATTTTCATCGTAGCATTTAGTTCAAGTGTGGATTTTAGGATCCGAATTTAGTTTAAATGCTTTCAGATTCAGATATTTTACTTAAGAACAATTTATCATCATTAAGCCCTTCGTTCCAGGATATTATCCAAAAAAAAAGCTGAAAATAATAACTACTATTCAAACTTTTGGCAAATAATTTGTTGCAGCTGTAGTTGTTTACATGCATCATTAGTTGCCTGGACAGATTCTGAAACATTTCCTGTCTTTTTCAGTGTTTTTAACAGCTTTTCTTGTATAAGATTTATTAAGCAGAACTACAAAAAAATCCTCCAATTCCAGACTTCCGACCTCCCGCGCGGCCCCCCCCCCAAAAAAAAAAAAAAAAAAAAAAACGAGGGCCCAAATGAACCTATCAGAATTCTTCACGGCACTTGGAAACAACCATCACTTTTGTTTACAGTATAGGATTATAAACTATATTGAAATATCATTCAGTTATGGTCGTTTTCCAGCACAGCAAAGAGATGGATGGTCTCCAGGGTAAGGTTGTCATAAAAAGGAAAATCAAACCAGCTGAATAATACAATAAGGCTGTGTATCAAGCCAGCTCAACCAAGCAGCGATAAGAACTGTGGCAGCCTTTGAGGAGCTGGCTGACAGATTTCATTTGTCTGAGTTCAGATCTTGCCCCAGTGTCACATATCATATCTTTCCACCATCCGTTTGGTGTTCTACCAACACTCCTCCAGGTGCTGTCAGGGGATTAGAAGGAGTCTGCCAGTTAAAATGCTTGAATGGATAAGTCAGGAGTACAAGTAAAGATACCGTTTGGTTACTTCCTCCCCCCAATCTCCCTCCAGGCCACTAACTTGACACATCTTCTGCGTTTAGTTTTATAATTAGACGTATATTAAGCTCTAGAATATAAATAGTCTTGTGTTGAAATTAGACATTTCACATACACAAGTAAATAGTAATGAGCGTGGAAAATGAAGATGATTAAGCTCTTGTCAACATGAAGAGCAACCTTTAAATTATGACTGCTGACATAAAATCTAGATCCATATAATCTGCCATTCCTAACGTCTCTACGACCTAAAATGTAAGACCTTGTCCATGTGAAAATTACCCACACCAATAAACACGTTGTCATGAGCTAGATATAGCTTTTTCCTGAGAAAGTTTCTGTAAAAAACAAAAAAAAAAAAAAAAAAAAACTCTGACTTGTAAAACCATCTTCACCTTTCATTCCATTGAAGGGATTAGTGAAGTGCTGTTTTATAGACATGGCTAACACAGATCCATAAGTTTGTTCTAAGTGAGTTTGGGGAAATAATTCAGCTGTTAAAAGTAGGCACCTAATGACACTTTTGATGCATGAGCATCCTATCTAATATCCAGCAGTTGCTCTAGAACAGTAAGAGTCTCCCACACTGTAGCTGCCACAGCTAATACAGATGTCACAGCTACACTGATGCATCCAAAACAGCACTGGGCATCTACATTAAGGTTCAGATACCATACAGCACAAGTACAAGCACCAGACAAAAATGACTGCATTGTTTCAGAATGCAACATCAGCATGTTTAAAACAAGACATCCAACAGCCTAGTATATGTAAAACAGCATTGTAGCACTATTATCTACTGTTTCAGCTCAGTAAGAGCAACTGTTGTATCACCAGGGATAACAGATGTCTGTTTACATACACTGATAGTTACATTCTGGAAATTGACTACTTACTGATGTATGTCATTCCTAGAATGAGAACAAATCCTCCTCTGAAGAATTTCCAGGGTTTCATGCTTCAATCTTTAAGACTTCAGGCTCAGCAGACAGCAAACTTCCATCTCATTTTAAACAAACTTCTCTCTCACATTTGCTTAACACTATTGAACTGAGGAGATTCATCAGTTCTCTCTGTTCAAAGCTAATGTCCTGAAGGAGTTGGATAAACACACAGGGTAGATACCTAAAAATTCCTCCAATGAATGTGGAATACACACAAGTTGCAGAGATGAGGAAACTTCTTCTACAGCATAAACAGGGAGGAAAATACTTAGAAGGATTACTCCAAAAGTAATGTATCCTGTTTTATTGTATCTGACTGCTACACCATGATGCTGACTAAGCTGAAGGCTCAAACTTCCAGTGTCAAGGCAGAGAAGACAACCTTCCCCTTGCAACACTCCAGACCCCATAACAGTTTGACAACTACAGAACACATTGCTAATCCTGGCTGGACTGCCCTAGCACACCCACTGTATCATCTGGATTAAGTGCCTTCTGACTTCAACCTATTTGGGCCAATGAAAGACCGACTGCATGGGCAATGTTTTCCTAGCAATGATGCCTACAAAGCAGCTTTGCAACAGTAGGTCACCTCAGCTGATGCAGATTTCAGTGAGCACAGCATGCAGGCTTTTGTAAAAGTGCAAAGCTAATGGTGGTGACTATGATGAAAAATAAGTTTGGTACCTAAGAGTT